>NC_081564.1:69697197-69722241 GCF_022355385.1 Mustela nigripes
AAAAAAAAAAAAAAAAAAAAAAAAGAAAATCCAATCATCGTCCTTTAGTATAGGTCTCACAGAGGGAGCAACAGTCTACAGCCTACTAGCATCTAGAATTATAAACACATGAGTTTGTTGTATTGTTCGGATACTATCAATACGTAGGGAAGAGAACTATTGATGAATATTGAATGATTTTCTAATGATGATTTACTTAAACTTTATACTTAAATAATTTGAACATAGCAGAGGCACGGGCATTTCATTTAGATACACCCTGACTTTGGTTAGGACCACTTAAGTCAGTCTTCATCTCCACAGTGCCCATGGGTCACCTTGCTCTGGTACTCCATCCTCATATTTGCCACAGTCCCCGGCCCTGGAGTAGTTGTGGGCTTCGACGGGGCTCCATCGATATTAGTAAGAGTGAAGGGCTGAGATCTTTTACTTGAAAATATAGGTCAGGGCATAGAAGGGCTTGCCTGGTATACCCTGTTGCCTCCTTCACCTTGAACAGAGCCTCCTAGGTGCTTGAGGAATACATCATGCACAATTCCCTCAGTACCTCAGGGCTCTTCAGTCCTCTGTGGAAGCTCTTCCCCCCCCCCCCAGACATTTGGGTAGGCAGTCCCTTCACTTCATTTAGTTATCTCCCCAATCATTATTTCTTCAGAGAGACGCTGCCCTTTCTGACCACCAGTCCTAACAAGCACACACATTACTCTCCACTCCCTTATCATATTTTTTCTTCAGAACACTTTAAACACTCCTATTATCTTCTGGGTTTATATATCCTCCATGTATCATCTATCACACACACACACACACACCCACACATACACACACACATTAGAAGAATAAGTCCATAGAGGTAGGACTTTTATCTATGTCGTTTTTTTCCTAAAAAACGTTTTTTTCCTACCGTGTCTGGTACAGTACAAATGCAGTTGGTATTTCCAAATAAACAAATAAACACACAAACCAATCTATGTAACATGTAGCCCACACCTTGGAGCTCTGCAAAAGATAAACGAGGCAAGAATCATGACCACAAGGCACTTATATTTAGTTGAAGAGATAAGAGTTGAACACAAAATAATCAGTTGTACTTCTGCATCTGATTCAAAACAAACTGACAGGTGCCAGGAAAATGAAGTGTTCTTCACTTACAGAAACATAAGACTTAAGTAGGAAACTCCAGTGAACTGATCAGATACTGGAAATATTAGTTTTAATCAAATCTCCCATTTTTTGAGAAGTTCACACACACACACAAGAGAGTCATACTCTGCTCCACTGTCCAAGACAGAATTTGAGGCTGAGTAGCTCATTGTCTTAAACTCACATGGAATTTCTTAGAGCCTAATGTTCTTATTACATCTTGATATTTATTCTTTCATCTCTAAATTCATAGCATAGACCAGCACATCAGACACTTTTGAGATGAGAAATCATTTGTGAACTAACAGCACTTAATTAAATTTTTCTTTTGCCTTTTTTTCTTTTCCAATTATCACAAAAACTTGGATGTGGATATGTGCCTTTTTTCCCTTTGTCTCCTGTTCATGAATCAAGCTTTAAAATCTGAAGTCTTCTTATTTTTTTAATTCTTCCAAACCTCAAATTAAGCATTAGATCTTGCTTTATTTTGGAATATAACTGAAAACAAAACAAGCTGGTAGAAGTGAGAGGGCTAGAAGGGGGGGTTCTTACTCTCCAAAATTTTCAAACACGTGAGATTACTTGAAACCAGGGAGAATTTAACCTGTTTTCCATTCTCTAAACAACCTCTATCGTAATAATAAATATTTAATTAATTCAGACATTCCTGCTTGACTTTCCAGAAAGTTGGCAACCTTACACCTCCCTCCTGCTTTGATAGACTCATTCATTTTTTCCACCCTCACAGGAGAGAAAAAGAGTGGGAAAAACTAGATTTTTTTTTTTTTTTAAGGACACCCTTTAATGAATGTGTTTAATAGCTGACATGTCTTCTTTCTTTTTATTCGATGAAACTGGCACATACTCAGCGTGGCATTGTTCACTTTGAAGTGGCTTTCCATTGTTTTCTACCAGCCTCTATCAAGGCCTACTGACAGATGACCTATCAAATGCTGCCTCCTTTGTCTTCCAGCTTCCTTGCCACCCCTAATTTTTTTCTTTTTTTTAGTTGTTATTGTTGTTGAAAAGGCACAATCTGCTCACCCTCTGGCTCTTCCTCCTCCAGGGGTAGCAGTTGGTAAGCCTGGGACCTCCCCAAGCCAGGGGCTGTTATGCAGAACGTGTCTGGATCCCAATTATCCAAGGAGAAGTAGTGCATAAATTAGTAGATAGTGTTTCTAAAGCTGTCAGGGATAAATTGTTCTTATTTCCTGACACTGTCATAGACAAGAAGGGTGATTCTTAGATGAGCTCTGACACCCCTGTTGCTCTGGAAGACAAAGAGACCCTAAAGTCTCCTGCGAGGCCTGAGCCAGGAGGAGGATTGCAACTGACTTATAAGGGAGGTTTAGGAAATCAAATTGAACGGGCTCTGTGGCCAGAAGGCTAGTTCAATTCAAAATAGGTAAGATGACATCTATCAATGAGACAACGGTTTCAGGAATCACCTGCAGTATTAAGCTGAAGCTGCTTGAATGATATTGTAATGGGTACACCTGGCAGGATCTCCCCAAGGCGGTGAGAGTTGGGGAGAACTAACCCCTACAACTACTAAATTACCTTTACCCTGGGAAGGCTAGTAGACTACACAGGCTTTACTAGAACTTCTACAGATCTTCCTGGGCACAAACCTTCTGAAGGTCCCTGTCCTCACTGAGCTTGCTCCTCAGTCAAGATAGAGTCAAGATAGAGTCCAGACTCTATCTTGTGACTGTAATCCTTCTTTTGGTCCCTTGGTCCAAATTTGGACATTCAGGTTGTACCTTCTGGTATAGTTGACATAGACAGTGTACATAGAATTCAATTATTTTCTTACTAGAAGACCCAGCATAAAACTGAACACATACCTAAACATACCTCTAAACAATGATTTGAGATGCAATTGTAAAGATTTTCCATCAAAATAATCGGGGGGTGTCTTTGAAAGACCCGCGGATCCCCTTACCCAAGAATCCAACACTGCCACTGGATGCAAACAGCAAGAGGTTTATTGTCACGCAGGTACCGGCGGGTGGTCGGCAGCTCCGGCTAACTGAGCACACCGACCGGAGTGAAGCAGGGTCTTTTATAGGAAGGTACAAACAAGCTTTGGGTGGGGCGCAACTGATTGGTGGACAGTTTGAACTTTTGAAAAAGGCATACTTGGAGTTTGCGGATTGGCTCCAGGGACCCACGTGCGAAGAGAGCTGCGGAAAGGGGGAACAAGCTGATTGGTTATGAGGGCCCGCGTGCGCGAAAGGAGAGGCGGGGAAGGGGAACAAGAAGGGGGAAGGGAGGAAAGCCATCATGGCGTCTCTATTATTTCTATAAGCCACGCGGCTAGAGAAAGGCAAAAGAGCAATTAATAAGCAATTAATCACACAATTGATAACCTAATTTTATACCTAAAAGCCAGCGGTTTACAGAAAAGCAAACAAGCGGTTAGTTATCCTATCTGTCTACTAGGGGAGGGGTCTTTCTAGGAGAGGGGCCTTTCATCTTTTAAAAAAGTTTTCTTTTACATGTTAGGTGTTCAGATTAAAAGCATAGCTCATCCTGAATGTGAACTTCTTTTTTTTCTTTGTCTTTAAGATTTTATTTACTTATTTGAGAGGGTGAGAGAGAACAGGAGTGGGGCGTAGGGGCAGAAGCAGAGGGAGAAGGGGACTCCCTGCTAAGCCAGGAGCCCGAGCTGGGGCTCAATCCCAGGGTGCTGGGATCATGGCCTGAGCAGAAGGCAAATGTTCAGGCAACTGAGTTATCCAGGCACCCCTGAAAATGAACTTTTGCAGAAGAGATCCTCTCCAAATCCAGTGGAAGTGACACGTCACAACAGGCAAATGGCGAGATACTAATGAGTTATTTTCTTTTTCCAAATTTTGTTAGAATAATTTGAATGAGTAAAGATACTATTAACAGTAGTGTCTGCATAGACAAAAATAAAAATAAAAAAATTTTTGAACTGTACTAAATATCTGACTGTCAAAATCTCAGGTCATAGATATATATATATATTTTTTTTCCTTTTTATAGTCATTTCTGTTTAAAGACTGCTTCTGTGCTTTGCCATACTCCAAATCAGTATAAAGATGAAAGCAAACCCCTTAAGAGAACAAATTCCAATACTGCTGTGTGTTTACCAAAACTGAAGATCAATCATTGCATTTAGTGTTAGATCTAATAAGTACCAGTCACATACTGGAAAAACAAAATCTATTGTTACTTTCTAGGGCTGTTCTTCTATTCTCCTTGTATGGAAACCTCACCATGCTTTCGAATGAGAGAATTAAATATAAGTGAAGTATATAAATATTTTCAAACTAATGGTGGATTAATTTGAGTAAGTCAATGTCTGAGGAACAAAGCATATGATTTAATTCTTCTTTGGTAATTCCAGTGTCCTAAATAAAATGTCAGTTTCACAGCAGGGAAAGGAATGGCTCTCTCCCAATATAAACAAGAAATGCTTGTTTAGCTGCTGTTGATTTACATGAGAAATTAGACTTTTGACTTCCCTATATTTGGCTGACTAAACTTAAAGTCTGTACTAAGCTATAATTATCAAATGTCACCTAGGCATAAGCTACTTTATCCTTACAATATCCTTTGATATTGCCACATCACTGAATATATGTAGCTATTGTTTTTCAATGGATGGTATAAATCAGACTCCGATTATCTAAACAGTTACAATTCACTAACTTCTGGATGACATCCAAACTCTTCAAGCACATCTGCTCCACACACCAGAAAAATGTACAGCAACTAGTGCAGCACAATTCAACATAACAATTTAAATATTTTATATAATTAATGATATGTAATTAAACTTAATGTAATTACATTTGGGTTCTCTGAGGTAACTATTTTACAATTAGCGTTTCATCAACAAATAGCTTTTCTGAGGCACCGTGCAGCTCTTCCTATAGAAACAAGCCATACCCAGAAGTGTCCCCGTTACAGTAAATAAATTGTGGAGCAAAACCAAACACTCTAGCTCATCAGCCCCCAGCTTTTGATTATGTTAGAAACAAGAGGGCTTTACCTACCAAAACCACACATCAACCTAAATGTTAATAGCTTTGACTTTCAGCTTGCTGGCAGTTGGAAAAGGGACAAGAAGGTCCAACCACTAGATGGCCTTTCTCATAACTGTATAAGCACAGTCAATTACCTAGAAGTTCATAAGGAGAAGTCAATGTCCTATAGTCATGCCTCAACGAGACCAATAAAACTGTCTACTAGTCTGCCTTTCTTCTCTGGGTCAGGAATTTGATGAGGAGCTGGTGGAGGAGCAACATCTGAAAGGCTCATCTGTCTTCAGTGATGGAGGAAGGACATCAAGTAAGTGTTGTATCTGAAGAAAGTCATTCCATACCCTTGGCTCCATTAAACTGATGCCCACATCATGGAGCCATGGTGATAACAAGGAGAGAGGACCACTAGGATTTTTGCTTTGAAACATTTGGACCACTGAACTGATTTATAGAGAAGATAGATGATTTTAAAATATGTTCTCCCCCCAAATCTGAGTTCAAAAGAATTGGAACAAATGGGTTCTTTCTCTCACACAGAAGGCTCAATTCTGTAGCTGTCTAGAATCGCTCTCTAGACTTCATCTTCTGAAACCCACTGTGCCTCTGGAAGGAATCCAGTTCTCTCTTCCACACATTCCTTTCTCTCGGTCTTCTCCAGCTTGTCCATGCCAGAGATTAAGTTTCTTTTATTTCTTTCCTTTAAGGATTTTTATTAATTGCAAAACAATACATGTCCACAGTAAATGTCAAATTAAACTTCTAGGCTATGATAATAAAACAACCATCTGCTGACTAGCCCTGCTCAGATAAAAATGATACTTTCAGGAGTGACCACATTCAATTCTTATTGATCCTTTTCTCATTCTAAATAAAACTATTATTTCTTGATTTTTTTCCATTTTAAATATTGTTTAGTGACTTTCTACTATGGAAAGTAAGAATGTAGGGGACTTGTTTTGAGAACTGTCTTACCCCATCTAAAACATACTTCTTCTCTTACTTTCTTGCAATATAAATGAGGTATAATTTAAAAATACATTAAACATTAATATTATGATGTTCATTATAGGGTCACATAGTGTGCAATGATTATGCTTTCCTTCACAAATTTTAACTTCAGCTAAGGTAAGTATATTTTTTACTTGCCTAATTTTCTTTCTTTTTTTTTAAGTTAACACTTTATTTTTTCAGTTAACATATAATATATTATTTATTTCAGAGGAACAGCTCTGTGATTCATCAGTCTTACATAATGCCCAGCACTTATAACATCACGTGCCCTCGTTAATGTCCATCACCCAGTTACCTCATTCCTTCCTCTCCCTCCCCTCCAGCAACCCTCAGTTTGTTTCCTAGGATTATTTGTGTAATTTTCTATGCAATTTTCATTAATTAACCCTCTAAACTCTTCCAGAGAACTACAGCGATTTTTCCAGTAAAGGTGAACACACTGGGGGCCATTAAGAGGTGTCACAACTGTCCATTCCAGCCTTGACAGCCTGCCTCTCAGCTGTCATCTGAAAGCTCTCCTCCTAGCACGCACTGTCCAGAGAATTCCCTTTGCATCTTTTCTGGATCCTGAGGCTTCTCCCTCCCCCGACACACACACTCCTTGGAAGAAGCACATTCTTCAGTAGCTTTGTGAAAAAAGAGTCCAGAGGAGGTAAAATTTTTGAGAAATAAATGTTTAAGAACACCTAAAGTCTATTTGAAATTTGACTGCACATAGAATTCCACTTTGGAAATCATTTCTCCTAATTCACTGAATGTATTCCTTCAGTGTTTTGTCAGCGCTGCTATTCAGAAGTAAGTGTAAACTTTGATTTCTTACTCTTTAGATGTGAACTTTTATTCTTTTCTTTCTGGGCATGTTTATCCCTGAGGTATTTATCCCCAAAGTTCTAGAATATCATCATTATGTCCCCTTGGGGTGAATGTTTTCTCATTTATTGTGCTGTGCACTCAATATGCCCTTTCAATCTGGAAATCCATGCCTTTCTTGAATTATTTATTTTACCATTTCCTCCCCCTCTGCTTTCTGGATTTCATGGTTGGGAACTGCTATTATTTAGAAGTTGACTGTCCTAGAACAGGGTTCTCAAAGTCTAGTCCAGACCAACTGCATCTACATCAGTTGAGAACCTGTTGGAACTCAGACCTTCTAAATCAAAAACTCTACCTGAGGGGCACAGCAATCTCTGTGTTAAGAAGCCCTCCAGGTGATTCTGACGCAAGTTATAGAATCACTATTTCAAACTCACCCTCTAATATTTCTTATTGTTGTTTTTCCCACCTTCCACATTTTTTGTCTTTTCATCTCTTTGTGAGGAACTTCCTCAACATTATCCTCCAATTCTTCCATTGCATTTTTCATCCCTTCTATCAGAAATACCAGGTTTTAATTTCTGAGTAACATGTCTTATTTTTTATAAGTTTTCCCTCTTACTTGATAACTGAGTGTTCTTGTTTTATGGTTGCTTTATATCTTTTCTTTCTCAGAATATTAATTTAAGTTTTATTACACTTGTTTTAAGATTTTTTTTGCTTCCTGAATGGTTTTGGGTTCTTTTGAATTCCTTTCTATTTGCTGCTTTTGTATTCTTTATTTTAGAAGATTTTATGTATTTGGTGATTCTTAGATATCTGTATCTATTTAAAAATGAATAAATGAATAGATAGATAGATAGACCTTCTGAAAACCTTGTGTACACAAATGGGGTATGTCAACTATAAGCTTCCCTCTAGCTCTTTGGTAGACAACTCCTAAGTCAGCACCTTGAATCTTTTCCTTTGGGCAGAGCAATTTCTCAGACAGGCATTCTCTAATTTTGGTGGGTGGGTGGGGTACTGTGGAAACATTCCATTTGCCAATATGAGAAGGGCCAAAAGGATGGGGAGGTTGTGAGATATCACCATCCAGTTTGCAGACCTTTCACCTAATCCCTCATTCCCAGTACAATATCTCATCCCCACTCCACCATTTGTTTTGGTGAACCCTAAATGCTGATCCTCTCTGATTTAATCTCTCTGGGAAGTGGGGGTATCCCCTCTTTTGCTGCAGCTGCGGAAATTGAATTGCTCTGCTCTATGGGATCTTAGAGAGTCTGTAGGTTTAATGTTCCATATTCAGTCCACTCATTCTACTTGCACTCTGTTTTCTTATGCACCTCCACCATCAAAGTCACCTGTTGCCTTGATTCCTGAGCTTTGCTGAGGTTCCTAGGCCACTCTTGCTTGTTTAGCATTAAGTCATTATTTGTTCCAGGAGGGTTTGCCTGATGGCTAAAGGAAAGAACCTTGCTCTCTCAGCCTGAGTGAATGTCTGGTTGCACAAACTCAAATCTGAAATATGATGGTTAAGAAAGACCCTCAAGGTAATATTGATTTTGTTCTCCTTTATACATAATTGAAGTCACAGCTTTTCTACCTTGACCCTGGGGTCACCCGGGTGACCCTCAGATTCCCCTTAGTCTCTTTTTGACTCCATGGCACTATTAACTTGAACCAGAGCAATACAGTCACGTGGGTGATTTACAGTCCATATTGGTTCAGGTGCCTCCCAGAAGCAGGCAATCAGATAGTGTTTCTGCTTTACCTTCCTGTCCTGGTGGTTTGATTGGTCTTTCCATGGGTTTTCCCTTCACAACATTTAGTTGGGGAGTGGGGGAGGTTGGAAGAGGAAGGGGATTAGGATAGAAGCATGCATATAAAAGCAAAATATTTATGGAAATCCCGTTTTTTGCCCAGCAAAAACATACTAATTGAGCAACTATGGGAAAAGATGGAGCAAAATAATTGATTTGTTTTTTCCTCCTTTTTCCTCTTTAAAACACAAGTCTACTAGGGGAGCCTGGATAGTGCAGTCGGTTAAGTGTCTGACTCTTGGTTTTGCCCCAGGTCATGACTCAGTGTCCTGAGATGCAGCCCCACATGAGGCTCTAAGCTCCGTGCAGAGTCTGGTTGAGATTCTGTCTCTATCTCCCTCTGTCCCTCCCCCTGCTCACTCTCTCTCTCAAACAAAAAACCCAAGTCTACTAATACAGTGACAGATCAAGTAAAAGTGTGGTGTGATGGACTAGAAAGAACACTGAGGTGGGACTCAGGAGAACTGGGTCCCAGTTCTCTGCCATTGACTGGCTAGTCAAGATCTAGAAGACAAGAATGTCTGGATCCCTTCCAAATCCTCATACAACCCAAAATGGTTAAGACTCAGGCAAATCATTTAATCTATGTATTTCATGGGTCGAATCTGCAAAACAGGAATGACAGACTACAAAATACCAAATAAGTCTTCCATTTGCTCTTTGCAACCTGTGAATCATGAGTCCCTGGTGTGTACCCATTATCAGTGGTTACGCTGGTTGGGGTGAAACTCTATTGTTGTAAGGCTTCGGGTACCCCTTTCCATTCTACTTTATTTTTTTTTAATTATAATTTAACTTTAAAAAATTATTCTAAAACAAGAAATATATTGGGTTCAGTGGTCCAAAAGCATGTGTGGAGCTTTAGTGAAAGCCTAAGTGGAGCATAATTGGGAAGCTAAATTATTTAATACATTCAGAGCTCGGGGCATCTGCACATGTTCAACAATTGAACTTGTTTCGGCCTGGTTCATTTGGTTCCTGACTCTAGGAGTTCTTATCAAAATGACTTCTTAGATTAAAAATTTAAATAGCTTCAGTCGGTGAAGCATTGCATAAACACAAATAAAAAGTGGTACCTTGGGAGAAGGCAACTAAGCTTTGTCACCACTAAAGATTCACTCAGAGAGGCGCCTGGGTGGCTCAGTGGGTTAGGCCACTGCCTTCGGCTCAGGTCATGATCTCGGGGTCCTGGGATCGAGTCACGCATTGGGCTCTCTGCTCAGCAGGGAGCCTGCTTCTCTCTCCCACTCTGCCTGCCTCTCCATCTACTTGTGATCTCTGTCTGTCGAATGAATAAATATAATCTTTAAAAAAAAAAAAAAAGATTCACTCAGAGTCACTGCATGAAATGTTCTGTGGGCCTGAGCTAGGGAAGGTAATCAGCAGCTTCCTCCAGGCAGTAACATTAGGTAACTTGGTCCTATTTCTTTTCCTTATGTAGTGTCCTAGAGGGTAACATTTTGGCATTTTAGATTATCATTCACTCTGCAAGTGGGAGGTCTATTTTTAAAACGTGAACATCAATTCGTTAATTTGTAGTTACTTCATGGACAAAGCTAGTATCTGGCTGTGGTCTAACCACTTGGCTGATGGTCATTTGTTCTAGGTTCACCTTATCATCCTGGCGGGTAGTTAAAGGGAGATAGGAAGGTAGATTCTGGCAAACACTCAAATGCCAGACGTTTATCAGGCGTGGACAATTGCCACAGGCTAAAACAGCTTCATTTTTGAGAGAGTTCTTTTAGTTGGTACATTACCATCAAGGTACTCTTTCAGTTTGCAAGCAGACACCCACCTACTTTTGAAGAACTAGTAATGCATTATACTGAGTAAGGGATGTTGATTTAACCTCCCTAATGATTCAAGGTGCTAGTAAAAACAACCCATAGGATAGTCAAGTCTATAAATGTCACTTAGATGATCATATACCAACAGAAATATACTCTGAAGTGTGGCGCCTGGGTGGCTCAGTAGGTTAAGCATCCGACTCTTGATTTGGGCTCAGGTCATGATCTCAGGGTCCTGGGATGGAGCCCTGCATCAGACCCAACACCAAGTGCAGAGCCTGCTTGGGATTTTCTCTCTCCCTCTGCCACTCCCCGCTCCCCCACTCTCTCTCAAATAAATAGATAAAATCTTTAGAAAAAGAAAAGAAATATACTCTGAAGCAGTAATTAGTCTTGTCCCGAAAGGATGATATAGGTAACCTTTTTTCACCTTTTCTGTTCCCAATTCCTCTACAGAAAAACACATGTAAAGACAAAACAAAACTCTGCTACAGTTACTTCTCACTGAATGGAGTCTACTGACCTGAAGCAGAAGATGTGCAGAACTAAAGTGATGAGAAGTAACCTTTTAACCCCATCATGCTTCTCAGATTAATTAGGAAACAGAACTGTGTAATCATGACAGTGTAGAACTAGAAGGTGAGAAGAAGATCGCTTTCAAGTTCTGGGTCACTGACACAAATGGAAAGTATTTAGCCTTTAGGTGTGAGTACTTAAATGCTTCTGAATCAGAAATGGTGAATGGGGCCCATGCTGTGCTAAGGTCAATCAGATAAAACGCTGTATGTAAAGATAAAGAGTATACGTATAAGGGTTTGGTTATTGGATCATCCACTCAAAAACATAAGCCAATGACTACATGAGCCAAAGCCCCTTCGACATTAATTGCAACTTGAATGAAAACTCCGAGGATGAAACTTGTCATGGCTTCGGTCTCTGTGAGAGGAGATGCATTGGCAAGAAAACAATAATTGGGGCCTCACCCGAACGAACGCTCCTACCTTCCCCATAAATTTATTTTGTGACACTAAAAAGTATTCAGTTTTACTTTCCTCTGTAATGGATAACTCAAAATCAAAGTCATCCCATTCTGCACATCGGAAATACTCAGTGAGTGGGGCCTCTCTTACGTGGCTGAGAATTAAAGACAGAACCTAGGCAAAGAGATTCTAGGCAAAGAGAATCAGGAGTGTAGAATTATGGGATGATCAGGCTGGGAGTGTGATGAATAATTGGTTCTTCCACCATTTTACACCGAGAGAGGTTATGTGATAGGCAGGGGCTTTCCGCTAGTACAAATCCAGTTCATCAAGCACAATATTTAGGATTCCTGACAATAAGGATAAAGAAGACACAGTCCCTACTCATGAGGTGGTCTCACTCCCATGCAGAAACTGATGTATAAACACAGAATTAAAATGCAATCTCTCTAGCCAAGACGGGATTAGGACATGCATCTCTTGGTTTATCAGTGGCATTTACATCTACCCAGCTGTCTCTAATACACTGAAACTTGGCCTTAAGTGAAACAGATCTGTTTGAAGCAAGAGAGGCAGATTGCAGTGAAAGAAAACTTCACATCACTTCAGGCACATTGCAGGTATCCGTGAAAAACGCTGGAGCCCGGCTGGTTAAAATAAAACCCTGACTGTTAATATAATACCGTGATCACCTGCACTGAGAAAAACTTGACCCTCGCCGAGGGGGCCCTTGGAAAATTCTTTCTAGTACAGAATCCCAGGAAGTATTTCCAGCTAGTGCTGAAATGCAGCCACCACCATGTGGTGAAATCCAGCAGCATAATCTCCACGAGCAATCCTCAGACCAAAAGAAGTCAGGAGGAGAAGGGACACAGCCAGTGGGAGCATTCATGTGGAATAAAAACTGCATTTGGCACTTGCTTCACACACGCTGTGGGGAACATCAGAGAGAGTGTGGCACCGTGAATCACGCACGGGTCTCAGAGCACAGCCCGGTTTCTGTCTCAGCATAGACGTGCTCTTGTTCCCTAATACCGGGTCACTCACTTTATTCTCCTATTTTGCCTTCTCTCTATCAGTGCATAAGGGAAAAAGACAAGCTCTGATGGGCATCAGACCCAGCCAGCCTGCATCCTCTGCATTTCACCTTCTATAAATAAGATGGGCACAGAGTAAAGAGTTTCTAAGTCTCTCCTCAAAAGACAGTCATGACAGGACAGTGGGAGATCTGAGAGATCTGAAGACGGCATCTCTGGTCCTCATGTACGGGGACGTGTATTTTGATTTTTTTTTTTTTTGGTAGTACTAAGAATGGATTTCTCCTTTAAATGTTAATCTCTTAATACCATCCTCTTGGGAAATCCTTGGGAGTCAATGATGGTGCTTATAATTAATAATAGGAATAGAAGGAAAGATGAAGAAAAAAATAACAGGCTATATGTGCAACAAAGTTCAAGGCCCTGGCCTTATTTATACTATGTTCTTATCAAAAAGATCCTCCAAAGCATGTGCCTCAGGGTCAGGATTGTGGTTAAATCTCCTTGTGGACCCAACTTAGAGGGCAGCACTAGAAACTGCTTCTACTTCTCTTTTCATGTGCACAGATGCTGCTCTGTGTTTGACAAGGGACCACAAGGGAGACAAGAAAAAGGCCATGATCTCCGTGAGGACAATGTGTGGTGCAGTAAATGGGAGAGGGGCTTTCAGCTGCCATGTCTTGGAGGGACTAAGGAATGAAGGGAAGCAGTGACAATACCTTCTCTGAATATTAATTTTACGAGGTGAGTTAAGCTCACACTGGGCACCATGGCGTATGGCAGAAAGAGATCTCCCTCCAGTGGCCTGTGGACGTCCCAGAGAAAGCCACAACACAAGGACACGAGGGAGATTATTTCTGAAGGTAGGTCTGTGAGGTCTTTCTTGGGGATATCAGAGTCTTGGGGTGCTTCAGTGCTGTGTGCTCTAAAGTCGTGTGCTCCTAGGAATGTAAATGTCCCAGAGGCCTAAAATGAGATAAAATAAGATGGAATTTTGCCATGACATCATTTGTACCACCCAGTAGGTGCAGCCATGTCCCATCTGTATTATAAGAGTCAACATGCAAATGCCCAGCTGCGTGGTCAGGACAACTGGGATAAGATGTTTAAACTGAGAGACAAATTCATTTTAGGACAGTCTGTAGAAGCCTCATGGAGGTGGTGGTTCTTGAATCAGAGCCTAAGTTTGAATACAATTCAAGTAACTGTGAGAGAAGAAAGGAATACCAGAGCAACGCCAACAGGGTAAGTAAAGGCACAGATATAAAGGGAATTAGATATCTGGAAGCACCTGTCCTGAGAATAAGAATAAGAGAAGACACAAAGCTGCCAAAGGAACACCCTCGATCCATCTCCACTCTCTTGGGCGTCTAGTGCATGCTTCATACAGAAACCCGGAAAAACATCCCCATAGACATGCGTGGAGAGAGGACATATTTATTCTCTTTTGCCAGTGGGAAATTGCAGGTACAAGGAAAATCACTCACCCACCCAGGATACCGGCCAAGACCCCACTCAAGATCAGAACCTGGGTCCCTCTCTTGACATTTTTGCAATCAGTTCTTGCTACCTGTTGTATGAGAAATGTACCCTGTCCCAAAAGTCTATTGCAAAGAATTGTGGCTTGATAGCCACTTAGTAGTTTATTCATCACCTTAGGAAAGTAAGCTAGTAATTAGGTGGACTAATTTCACACATTGTATTTTACTCTGTACATGTATAATGTATAATATATAAAGCATAGCAAGGACTATATAATATACAATGTCTAAAATAGCACATTATATTGAAATATTTTATATGGCATAATAAATACATATTGTATATAATACACTATACATTCTATATATACTTTATATATATTATATAGATTTACAATATTATAAAATATGTAATACATAGATACTTGTTTTATAAAGATATAATACACTGATATATATAACTAAATATGCATGTATATATATTTAATGAAGGGACATGTGGGGCAGAAGCCAATTTAGCACTTCAAAAAAGCCTATTTATGCAAAAAATTCTAGGAATATACCCTATTTACAGGAACAAAGTGACTAAATAGAAGCGCATCACTGAAACTTCTTGAAGAAATGTGTTTTAGGGCATCTGGGTGGCTCAACCATTAAGCATCTGACTTCAGGTCAGGTAGGATCCCAGAGCTCCACAATAGACTCCTTGCTCAGTGGGAAGCCTGCTTCTGCCTCTCCCACTCCCCCTGCTTGTGTTTCCTCTCTCGCTGTGTCTCTCTCTGACAAATAAATAAAATCTTTTTTAAAAATCAGTTTTATTTTGTTTTTAAGAGCTATTTTAATTTTCCTGCAAGATAAAACTTAATTTTATTAAGTCCTCATTGAAGAAAAATTTTAAAACTTTCATTTTTTATACCATGCACCTCTGCTTTTGAAAATAAATAATGAATCTATATATAAAACACAGATTCTATAGGCTATTTTTAAACACTGTCTTAAATAAAAATGAACATTTGTTTCATTTTGTTTAGAAGATTTTCAGTAACAGGTGAAGTAGAATAATATCGTTCCTTCCATGGCTCAGAGAAGACACTGACTCAAACTACAGAAACTACTGTCCATTTCCTCCAGGTCACAGGAAAGGAAACTTAATCTTTTTTGTTTCAAAGGTTCCACTTAGATCCTGCCATTTTCAATGAAGGTAGGAAATGCTACAGCTCAATTGTTCATTTGCCAATGCATTGAATGAGATAGGTCTCACCTCCTTTTAAGAAGGCCAGACTCAATGTTCATCCACAATAAGTAGACTCACCAAATCCCTGGTGTCTCATTTCCACCAAGCAGAATTGTGCTTTCTATCCACAATTGTGCTTGAATAAATTTTAATTTACTCTTCTTGGTCTATGTTCTCCCCCTCCCTTTAAATATATTATATGCATATAAAGGCAGAGTGGTTGTTTAAAGGTGTAGGTGATTAATGGATGAATGTGAGAAGGTGCAGATTCAACAATCAAATATGGCACGCTTGCCTTTAGGAACACTTCAGTTCCACAATTCAGCAGGGACACATTTATTTTTGTAGTCTTGCATGGAGTAGTTAAGGCTGGGTGGTTTCTATTCATGGCAGCTGCAGATAAACAAGAAAAGCATGACATCATTTGTACCACCCAGTAGGTGTGGCCATGTCCTGTCTGTATCACAAGAGTCAATGTGCAAATGCCCAACTGCCTGGTCAGGACGACTGGGATAGGATGTTTAAACTGAGAGACAAATTCGTTTTAGGACAGTCTGTAAAAGCCTCATGGAGGTGGCGGTCCTTGAATCGAGTGATTCAAGAATTGAATTGAGTGAAGCAGGTGGAATAGACCCCTTTGCTAAAAAGAGGGGGTCTTGGCTTAGTCTTACAGCAACATGAAGCACTTTCAAGTTATTGCAGAAACTTTCATGCCTGAAGCACAAAGCTTGGAGTCTCTCACAATTTAACCCTGAACAGATGAGGAGGTACGTTATGGGTTGAAGTGTGTCCCTGATATGTTGAAGTCCTCAGACTTCATAGAATCTCAAAATATGACTCTATTTGGAGACAGAGCCTTACAGAGCTATGAAGTTAAAATGGGCTGGCCTAATTCAATCTGGTGTCTGTACAAAACGATGAAATGTGGACACAGAGACATGTGTGCGCATAGGGATGTGTGTGCACGAGAGACCACATGAGGCCCTGCGAGAAGGGGCCCATCTGCTAGAACAAGGAGAGGGGCCTCAAAAGAACATGCTGCCAATACCTTGTTCTCAAGACTTCTAGCCTCCAGAACCATGAGATGAGAAAGCTCTATTGTTTGCGTCATCCCGCGGGTGGCGCTTTGTTGTAGCAGCCCTTGTACATTAAGATGGGGTGAAAGGTGATGCTTCCTGCCCTGTCCCTCACTGCCATTACCCTCATCCATGATGATGGTTCTTTATTGGCTCTAATCACCACTAAATTAAGTATCTGTTAGCTACTTCCCCTTCCCCAAGCTCTATTGCTTCATGATTGCCCTTGTGATTAGATATTTTGTCCCTAACCAGACTGCCCACAACTCCAAATCACAGACCCTCTAATGGTTTTCAGTAGCAAGAATTGGTAATGTACTGGGGTACCTGAGTGGCTCAGTCAGTTAAGTGCCTTCCTTCGGCTCAAGTCATGATCCCAGGGTTCTGGGATCATGCCCTGCCTGCATCAGGCTCCCTGCTCAGTGGAGAATCTGCTTCTCCCTCTGCTTGCTGCTCTGCCTGTTTGTGATTTCTCTCTGTGTGTGTGTCAAATAAATAAAAATAAATTTAAAAAAAGGAATTGATATGTACTGTACTACTGACAATATGCAGGGAAATTGATCCTTTAGTGGTGTAACGTGGTATTAATTTCAAGGTTTCCAAATAAAGATGCTCTTTTAGCTTCTGATAAAATGAAGGAATAATTCAACCAGCAGGAGTCGTCCTATGTATGTAAGCTAGGAAAAGTAGTAGCATAAATGGATCACTTTAAAAATGTAGTTTAGATTTTATCACCTAAAGAGAAAGAACTCAAAGGCTTGGAGGCTTTTTAAGAGATGGAAAGTTGTAAGAGGCTGAAACTAACTACTCTATGCATTCTTCTGTGCAACTAAGGAGGGACAAAAGCTACTTGTTAAATGTTCTTTTAACATTTAATGGCTGAAAGGTATAAGTAATAATCAGCACCCACATCCCAATAGTGTTGAGGTAAAGAACCTGGAGCAACTAGCAGATGGGAAAGGAGTTAACAGATCATCGGAAAGGCAACGTTTCACCCTCTGTTTGGAATGTTCTTTCTTAACTGAAAAACTCCTACTCATCCTTCAACTCCCTCGATCTTATGTCCTCTCCTCTGGCAAACCCCAAATACGTCCCAAAGCTCTATGGTTCACTAGTCTTTTGCACAGATTTCAAATATGGCATTTATCAGATTCGGTAGTACTTACTGTTCTATTTAAATTGAAACCATTAATTTAGGATGCACTGATCATTTTTATGTCACTAAGAAAGATAACTGAACTACAGCACAATCCTTTCTTGTCACATAGAATTTTAGCTTACATATATTTTTTATTTTTAAAGATTTTATTTATTTATTTGACAGATAGAGATCACAAGTAGGCAGAGAGGCAGAGAGAGAGGAGGAAGCAGGCTCCCTGCTGAGTAGAGAGCCCAATATGGGGCTCAATTCCAGGACCCTGGTATCATGACCTGAGCCGAAGGCAGAGGCTTTAACCCACTGAGCTACCCAGGTGCACCGCTTATATATTTTTTTTAATCACATGTCACTCTGGTCATAGATAAAAAGGAAAAGACAAGCAAATGTATGAGTAAATTATTTCTAGAATGTCTTTACACTCAGAGTTTGACTTCTTAATCACTTTTTGAATCAGAATTGTGTATATCTGTGATTTTTTCATATACTTGTACGGCTCTCTGACATTAGGAAAGACTGTTATACTGTATCATCATCATTATTATTGTTATTATTATTTTTTTAATTTTATTTATTTGTCAGAGAGAGTGAGCACACCAGAGGGAGCAGTAGGCAGAGAGAGAAGCAGGCTCCCTGCTTAGTAAGGACTTTGGGGACTTGTGGAACTTGATCCCAGGACTCTCAGGACCTGAGCCAAAGGCAGGTTCTTAACTAGGTGAGCCACCGGGGCATACCAGTTGATAGCATATTTCTTAAAACAGTGCTTCCGTATTGTGTCCAGAGTTGTCCTCCAACTCTCTGATGTAAGGCTTGTGCATTTGCACAGACTATGATCATGATGCCACTCCTTCTCCCGCCCAACAATGACTACAATATTCAAAGATGGTAAAATATGAAAATGTGTGCTGTAGAAGCAATGAAATATAATAATTATATTCACTTTCCTCTTCCTCATTATTTTTCCGTTTTATTATTCTTTGTGTCTTCAGAACCTTGGATAGTTCCCAGGAGGAGGAAAGTTTTGGAAACTTGTGTATCCCAGCCCCCATGGAAATTATGCTCCCATAATCAGTGTCCTAATGATCATTTTCTGAAAGGAGGACATGACACCAATTTAAGAGTATTGTCCCACCACAGATTTTCATACCACCTTCTAACCATACTACTGCTACTGCTGTAGCTTCTGCTACTACCACACACACACGTAGACACAATTTACTAATCTTGCAGGGCATTCTAGTTCCTGGTGGTTCACTAAGGTGAGTAGGTAAACAACATTTGACAGATCCAGACCCAGGGGTATGGACTCAATGCCTCTGTCCCTCCAAATTCTTATGTTAAAATGTTAAAACCCAAAGGGGTTATAGTAAGAGTCTTTGCAGGTGATGAAGTCACAGGAGTAGAGCCCTCCTAAATGGAATTAGTGTTCTTCTAAAAGAGGTCCTGGAGAGCCCCCCCCCCAACCAATTCTGCCATGTTGGTGCACAGTAGGAAGAGGTCATCTATGAATCAGGAAGTAGGAGTGGGTTCTCACCAGACACCAGATCTGCTGTTGCCTTGATCTTACATTTCCCAGCCTTAAGACTGGTGGAAATACATCTCTATTGCATAGGACGGCTGGGTCTATGACATCTTTTATATAACAGCGTGAATGAGCTCAGACACCCAGTGAGACTGAAGGATAGTGAGGTGAAACACTCAAAGGGCCTGTGGGAAGAGCCAGACAGAAATATGGTTGTTGCTCTGTCCCACATTCCTAAAATCTTGTCCCACTCACTGTGACTATGTCCAACCTAGAGTTTGGCAGGTTGGGCTTCTTGAACTGACTGAAGGAACTCCAGTGAGTGTCCTGGAAAATCCAGAGAAATGAAATACCAGAGACTCTCTGGCTGGTCCTTCTTGCAACAAAATGGGGTGGAAGAAGGTCTGAGATTTTTGTTCTTTGCGTTTGGAAGGAGATGAGGGGTATTTCTTTATCAAGGTGAGAGACACGTGCCCTCACCCTGCACACAGCAACCTCATCGCCCAACTGCTCACGGATGGGTTCCCTTAGCCCCAGTGTGGATGCTCTAAGTCTCCCTACCCCCTGCTGTCTCCTGAGGGCTTTTCTTCCTTGGGCAATGAGCATATGACTACAAGGATAAAACCTGCATCAATTGACATATTAGGTCTCAGCCTCAGCCTGGTGTGTCAGGTCCTCCTTTTTGCCTCTTTTGCACTTTCAAAACTCTTAATTGAGTCAAGTGAGGCACTATGTATTCCCTGTGGTTGCACTGCTCTCTCCAGCCCAACCTTGCTCATGCTGTGGCCCCTGCTCCAATTCGTTTGAGCATCTATCATTTCCTGACTTGCTGATTTTAGCCATTCTGACTGGTGTGAGGTGATATCTCATTGTGGTTTTGATTTGTATTTCCCTGATGCCGAGTGATATGGAGCACTTTTTCATGTGTCTGTTGGCCATCTGGATGTCTTCTTTGCAGAAATGCCTGTTCATGTCCTCTGCCCATTTCTTGATTGGATTATTTGTTCTTTGGGTGTTGAGTTTGCTAAGTTCTTTATAGATTCTGGACACTAGTCCTTTATCTGATATGTCGTTTGCAAATATCTTCTCCCATTCTGTCAGTTGTCTTTTGATTTTGTTAACTGTTTCCTTTGCTGTGCAAAAGCTTTTGATCTTGATGAAATCCCAATAGTTCATTTTTTCCCTTGCTTCCCTTGCCTTTTGTGTTGTTCCTAGGAAGATGTTGCTGCGGCAGAGGTCGAAGAGGTTGCTGCCTGTGTTCTCCTCAAGGATTTTGATGGATGTCAGAGGTCAGGCACACAATCCAGTCTCAAATGCAGGGATATGAATGGACACTTGGAACAATCAGATTTTGGCACAGCCACTAAGAATTTTAGAACCTGGTGTCCTCCTTCAATGGCATCTGTACATAGTGGCACATATCCAGAATCACAAAGCTCACTGGAAATTAATTTCCTAGAGAAGAATGTCATTAGCATGGGTTCTAAGTCACTTCTATACTTAGCTATGTGATACTGGGCGACTCATTGAATCTAATGGAGCCATAGAATTCTCACCTGATAAATAACAGAAACTGAAGGCTTCTCTGAGCATTTCTTTGAGGAAAAAGTCACTTTAGTCAAGGGTATGATAGAAAATGCTTAAGACTGGTCCTCTAGGGAGAAAGGGTCTTGATTTGCAATGTTTACCAATTTCTGAGGTGTAAATACTCCATCAGACCTGTTTTCAAGCTACAGACATGAGGCCACCGAACAGCATGTCAGGAGAGATGTGCACAGCTGAGTCTTGGGGGCTCACAGGAGCCATTCCAGCAGCATCCCGCTAACTCCATCGATCTGTATGTAACACCGCAGATGTTCTTGCCTTTAAATTTTTACTCACACATTTTACTTAAACTGGAAAGTCTTTTTTTTTTTCTTTTCTCTGCACATCTAATTCCTACTCATAATTCAAGATTCAGCCTTAATGTCAACTCTTTCATAAACATTTCCAGGATCTCTTACATATGAATCAATTCTCTCTTTAACATACCTCTAGTTAGCTCTTAACTTTTACATCTTCTTCTTGTACTTATTAATTGCTTACAAGGCTATGTTTGTCTTGTTTCCCTTCACCCAGCACATGCCATACTCTCCATGCTCTCTGCTAGTACACAACACAATCCCTTGGACACAGCAAGGGTTTGATCAGTGTTCACTGAATAAAATATTGTCTAAATCTACTTTAAAAAATGTTACAAAATCTTATCAAGAGGTACTTCCCCTCCCCCCAAAAAGAGAGCTCTTGACAGGTCACTGTTTAATTCATGTTTGCATTTTTAGTATCATGTGTGTTCCAGATAAAAGTTTAGAATTAGAGTAAACTGTGCCAAAGTGGTGATGCTTCCAAAGCGGCTACTGCCGTTGTTAATGATGGAATCTGAATGAGAGAGGTCCGGTTCCAAACCTACCTAAAGGATGTCCGTGCCATGCGTTTCTCCTGCTTTGGGCCTGTTCCTGAAACCTGGGCTTGCCACAAATGTTAGCTCAGCAGCACCAATGAGCCTTAGCTATCACTAGGTGGCAAGACAGGACTAACAACACAGCTGGGAGATACACCCAGTCTCCTGGGCAGAAAAGCCAGACACAAGGGAACAAGGGGCAACCCCCCTCCTCAGCACCGTAGTTGTGAAGGGAAGGCTATTACAGGCCGCAAGCTGGACAGGCAGAAGGTGTCCAATACACACATGAAGTGTTAGTCTAGATGCAAACAGCTGCAAATGTGCCTGGAAGAATTAGGACCAAGGCCTGACCTTCCCAGGAGGTGGAAAAGTAAGGCAGAGAAAGAGTGTGGCCTTATCATCCATGACAAAGTCTCTACCAGCATGTTCCAGAGAGAAGGTCAATACTGGAGTGACTATTTTTGAGTAGATACGGGGTAACATATTTTTATTAAATGAGTACTTGTAAAAAGCTATGTAAATTATAATTTCATGAAAACTCCAAAGGCACTTTAGAATGATTACAAACTCATTTATGATTGCAGTAGGGATAAAACGATGCACCGTTTTACCATGTGCCCAGTTAGGAAACTGAGGCTCAGAGAAGTGAATGATTAGGCTCAGGTCAGACTAGAGGGTGCCTCACAGATCAAACCTATGACTGTCTGAATCCAAACCTCTTGCTCCTTTCCACTATGTCAAACATGCAAACTGAAGCAAAAGCACAGCTCTAAGATCATGTTTTACCCTTTCCTTACGTAGCTTGCATAAATCTGAAAGCAATTCCAAAAGCAGAAATACCTAGCTTCCAAAGATAACTACTTTGAGGGAGAACATTCATGTGGAAGTAGAAGCTCTTGCCTAATTAAGATTAAAAAAAAAAAAAAAAGAAGGTCTGTTGGGAGTCAAGCCTCATATATTTTAAAGTAGTGTTACTATTTCAGCTGACTTCGATGGTGAATTTCGGTAAATTTTCCTTGTTAGAGCTCATTCTCTGACAGGAACCCACTGAACACTTGGTCTGTCTGCTATAAATCTACTACAGGCCGCCTGGTAGATATAAACTTAGAGTAAAAGTCAAGAATTAAAACATGCCAATAAGCTTTTCTTTTTGCCCTTTATGATGCCTGTGATGTACCTGGGATTCTCTTTTCAAGATCTTTGAAATGGAGTGTGGTTAAAATGTTATTCTGTGACAATGATCTTTTACTCCATAACTTGCCCATTTCTTCTGCTTATATGTTTGCTGTTGTGTGTATGTGTGTGTTTAATTTTAAATTTAAGTAATGTATTGGTAAGACATTTTTGAGAGATGATTAAGAAACTTTATGGTACTCTTCTGGGCATAATATAAATATTGTAGAAATAAAAATTTGTTACAACTAGTTGTAACAGTTGGGTAACTTATGTGAATGGGTAATTTATGTGAATGGGGGAAGACAATTTAATAACCCTAGAACATTCCACATCCTTTATAGGGTGAGAATTACTGTGATTTCTTTGACAGAAATCTAGGCCATTTGCATTTTCCTGTCTTACTGGTTGCAGTGAACTACTCAGGTTGAAAGCACTCTCTTTTTCATCACACCAGTGCTCACTTGAATCTAAGTCAAAAATCTGATCAACCCTCGGCCTCCCCAGTACATGCCAGAAAGGAAAATTCATATACAAGATCTCAAGAAAACTCAATGTAAGTGCAGCAGCAATAGTAAATTGTCTTCTTACAAAAACAAATCAAGAAAAGCCACAACACACTTTCGTATTTTTTTCTTTCCTAAATAGAGGATAAAATGTCATTTGAGGAAGATGCAGCCTATCCTGCAAGTCTGCCATGGGGGGGGGGGGGGGGGGGGGGTGGTCAATGCTCCTGAGTGTTCTTTTCAGAACAGTCTGTCAAGTAACTCTCAACCAAATTCCGCTAATATTTGTACTAATTTTCAGTGGACAAGGCCACTTAACCAGTTCACTGCCTCTAGCTATACAGACAAACCTGCAAAATTGATATTGATTCAGCCCCAGGGGGTCCAGGGAGGCACATATGTTCGGTTGTATAAAGACAGAAGTCTCAAGGCTTCAACTCCTGTCTTCGATCTGCAAACCCTAAATCAGCTACTGAAGAGAGGACATCTCTCTATAGGAAAACTGGAGGCCAGAGACCACAATTCACTGACGATTAGGAGTTTAGAAATGATCATTTTGGGAACAAAAGAAAAAAAAATATAGGACAGAAAACATTTAGGCCAGTTTTAATTAAAGTCAGTAAAGATGGTGAGTTATCGCAAACTGATATTCCATGATTTCTTCCACCCTTCTTCTCTGACTCTTTGAGAATAAAAATACAAGGTGAACTTAAGTGTGGCATTTTCAGACCAAAAACCATCAAAATGTCCTTGAGAAGTTCAGCTATTAAGCATCTCAGGGCACCTGTAGTAACTGGGTCAACGGCTCGAAGATTTGGCAGGTAGAAAGCTTTCCTATCTGATTGTTTGCATTGCAAGCATCTCTTCCTCAAACCACAACCCAACTCTGGGACTGTGTCAGTGGTCTGGAGACACTGATTTTTCCCTTTTAAGTGGCTTTCTGTCCATTCATAAAACAGCTCTCTTTTCTCTATACTTCGAAGTTTCCTTCAGATGTTTATAAAATACACCACTGTGTGGGATTTGCCATTTTCAATTTCTGACCGAATAATCTAACTTCCCTTTCCTTCAAAGGAAAAAAATTTGAGGAAAGTTCTTAAAAAATTTTTATTACATTTCAACTTTATTTTTATTGCCAGTACAAAAATTGAGGACAAAAGGAACAAGAAAAAATTGGTAAGTGCCATACTGTACCTCTTGGGTTACTTGAGTTTGGAGGAAAGCAGTGTAAGATGGCAATGCTCTTTGCTCAGAGGGAGTTTAATTCCAGTTAAGAATTAGCACGCGAGAGAAAGGGGAACCCTCCTACACTGTTGGTGGGAATGCAAGCTGGTGCAACCTCTCTGGAAAACAGCATGGAGGTTCCTCAAAATGTTGAAAATAGAACTGCCCTATGACCCAGCAATTGCACTATTGGGCATTTACCCTAAAGATACAAACGTAGTGATCCAAAGGGGCACATGCACCCGAATGTTTATAGCAGCAATGTCCACAATAGCCAAACTATGGAAAGAACCTAGATGTCCATCAACAGATGAATGGATCAAGAAGATGTGGTATATAAACACAATGGAATACTATGCAGCCATCAAAAGAAATGAAATCTTGCCATTTGCGACAACATGGATGGAACTAGAGCGTATCATGCTTAGCGAAATAAGTCAAGCGGAGAAAGACAACTATCATATGATCTCCCTGATATGAGGAAGTGGTGATGCAACACGGGGGCTTAAGTGGGTAGGAGAAGAATCAATGAAACAAGATGGGATTGGGAGGGAGACAAACCATAAGTGACTCTTAATCTCACAAAACAAACTGAGGGTTGCTGGGGGGAGGGGGTTTGGGAGAA
>NC_081564.1:69722341-69903379 GCF_022355385.1 Mustela nigripes
CTCACAAAACAAACTGAGGGTTGCTGGGGGGAGGGGGTTTGGGAGAAGGGGGTGGGATTATGGACATTGGGGAGGGTATGTGCTTTGGTGAGTGCTGTGAAGTGTGTAAACCTGGTGATTCACAGACCTGTACCCCTGGGGATAAAAATATATGTTTATAAAAAATAAAAAATTATATATAAAAAAAAAGAATTAGCACGTGAAACATGGGAGCAACAAGGTCAAGGTCTCATTGATTGATCGATTGATTTTTATTTATTTTTTTTAAATTAATTAATTAATTAATTAATTTTTGTAGCCAGAGTGGAGCCTGGGTCAAGAAGGAGGATCTATACAGAAATATTGAAGAGGAATTTGTACTGGCCCAGCTGCTGTGAGTGGTCTGGAAGGAAGACTTGTGGTCTCCAGCCATGCGGATGACTCAGTTATATTTAAAAACAGACTAATGACCCTTTTAAACGTGTTAAGTCTCTGCTTAAAAAGAATTACTTTTTCTTCTAATTTAAATCATAGTAATTTTATAGGATGTTGAAGAGTGGGTGCATTTTATCTTTCTATCTATTCAAATAAGATGCCTTTCGGTCTCTATTTCTGGAGAGTAAATTGAGTGTTCTTTCAGTCACTTGTTGCCTAGCACAGTGCTAGGTTGGGAGATGATTGTTCATTTTTTTAATAGCAGGGAGAAAAAAAATTGCCCTACATCAAAGGGCTCCTGGGCCCTTGTGAAGCAATGGAAAGCAATACTTGTAGAGATTTTTGAGCTTCTTAGAGAGAGGTGTTATCTGAATCAAAACCTGTGAAAAGAAGAATAGCTATAACATTTTCTGACAGTGAGAAGCCATTGTGTTGTAAAGTAGTTTCTAAAGGGAAGAGTGCTCTAGACATTATTTGTCAAATTTAGAGGAACAAGACAAATTAAGGTGCTAGGAGCTACTGGAAATAATACAATCTCTAGCAGGATAGAGAAAATAATTTATTACTAATTTCTATGGCCCCATCTTATAAGAATAGTAAGAGTGATGCCAAGAGACATTTAATAGAGCTAAATCTTACACTTCACTGGAGAATTGAATTACTGGGGTAGCTTCCAGTCCGGATAGGTAATTTTACCACAGTATATGTTTTCCCATTCTAAGCATATGGCAAGAAAAAGAGGTGAACAAGTTTCAAAGGCCTAATGGCCTCCACACTGCAGGGAAGGAAGGAAACAGGAGGGAAGAGAAGTGAGAAAGCATTATTTAGCAGATCAGGGTATCACAGAAATAAGATGCAGAGAAGTTAAATAAAATTTCCAGGTCTCCACCACTAAATCGTACTGTTAAATAAAACTAATCCCTCACTATAATTTAATCTGTAATAATGACTGTCATTACAATTCTGAAATTGAGCATTCGGTCTTCAAGGAAGAATCAAAGCCATTCAGGTTTTTAATTTTTTTTCATGTTTGCCGTGTACCTTCCTAAGTTATTTTTCCTATACGCATGCTAATATTTCTCTGAAATTCAAATGATAATAGATTATTCCCATTTCCCTGTCCTGTGATGTATACTCTCTATGAATATTAATATATTTCTAATACTTTTTTAACCAGAGTCATTAATATGATAATACTTTGGTAATGAATTTACAAAAATTCCATACAAATACTACATGTGCTAATACAATGAAATACTGTGGAAATAATAATGCATAATGCATTAGGCTTTGTTACAGATGCCTGCCAAAAATAGTGTTTGGCAAACAGTAGCATGCTTGAAGAGTGCCTAACCGATTAAAATTTATTGCTGCTGATAGACCCAGGGCAAACACGGAACAATCCATGCTATTCATGCCCTGGCAGACACATCAGTTCACTGACTGCTCAGATTATCTCTGAAAGCTTCTGGACATCACTAAAATTAAGGAAGACACTTAATGAGATGTTTAATGCCTGGGAGAGTGACTCCTCCAAACAAAGGAATCCCCCATCCTCCCAGTTCCAGCTCCTTGGATGTCGTGGCTGGCCAAGGGTCACATCTCCAACCAGCTGTCATGGCCAGGGCTGCTCCCTTTACTCTCTTGGTCCCCCGTCTTTTCTTTGCACAGTTTCTTCTGAATGTGAGGAGCAGTGCTAGCATTAAAACAGTCTTCTCTCCATACGATTCCCAGTTTGACCTCACTTAGTGCCTTATTGTTTGCAATTGCACCTTTCAACATACATGGAATTCTGATGGCATTGAGTTAAGGTCTAGGAAGAGGAAAGTTGGAGCTACTCCATTCTGTGGAGCCACATGGGAAAGAGCTGAACGCTGGGGGTGCAACTTTCCAAAGACAGAGTTGTATCTTCTAGGGAAACTGTCATTTGGCAGTGGAAACACTGAATATTGTTGCAAATGAGCCAAGATTCATTGTGAAAATATCCAAAGTTCATTAAGTGTCTTAGACCTTTAGCACTTATGGGGTCTTTGAATTAATTTCATTTTGTCCCATCAGTTGGGCAGACGGACAAATTAAGGTACGTACAAGAGAACTGACTTGACCAAGGACACACACCTACACACGACTAATTAGTGGCAGAACCAAGATGATAATTCGTTATTCCCAGCTTGAGTTCTTCCACCAACAGCACTGGCTTTTCTGAAGAAGGGAAAGAAAAGAAAACCTTGGGCATCTGAAGTGCAGGCCTACCTTCTACCACCACATCCCACCCCCCTGCCCACTGGTGCAAGTTACGGCTTCAAAGGACCAGAAGAGAGAAGCTTCAGATTGAGAATAAACAGCATGAATGAATACTACTCATCAGCCCCAAATGGGGTAGGCCCTCAAACATGTATTTAGATAGATGGCTAGATAGATACACACACACACACACACACACACACACACACACACACACAATTTGGACAAAATAAAATTTTAAGACCTAGGGTTCATACTGCTTTTCATTTATATTCATTTTTACTGACAGAAAGAGTACTGATTCCCAATTATTTGAAAGATTTAACCTGTTCATGAGAAAGAGCCTGGTCAGACATATAGAAAACTCCCAGAGTTCAGAAATGGTTCCTGAAAATAAAATTGAAATTCGTCTCAGTTAAAATTTAGAAAAGGAAAGGGCAACAGAGACCATTAAGTTTAGCAGGAATGCAAGGGGAAGTGCAATCAATCAGATGCTTTTAGAAATATAAACAACCTAGGAAAGAAGATTGGGCAATCTATAAAAATAAGCAGAAAACAGTTATGAGGATCATTAGCAGAAGAGAAGAACAAACAGCAGCGTGGAACCACAGGCATGCTTACAATCAGAATGCAGAAATTTAAGCCCTAAGAAGGCAGGATGAATCCATTAAGAAGGGTAACAGAAGGAGGGAGCAGCCAATAATAAAATGACTAATGAGTTCAATTTTAGTTTATTTTAAATTTACTGAAAGCTACCTGAGTAGAACAGGAATTTCAACTTGGAAACAGTGTCTATGGAGGTGCTCTCTAACTAGCAAATCAGAGGAATTTTACTGGCAGCCACTGAATTAATACTGATCTTATTAGGATCCACCATCACCCTGGCTCCTTGTTCTGCTCCATGCAAGTCAATTTTCAATTAAAAAAAAAAAAAAAAAAAAAAAAAACCTAGTAGGCTGTGCACTTGTAGAACCTCCATTCGTTCAACATTGTGGCTGATTGCTTACTATGGGCCAAGCCTTGTGTTCACTACTGAGGATAGAACAATGAGCAAAAATGAATGCAGTCCCTATTTTCTTGGAATTTACATGGTAGTTGGTGAAGCGGGAACAAATTAAGACAGTATCATGCCAGTGAATGTATACTCACAAACTGAGTAATGTGTTCTCAAAGAGAAACAGCTCTATGACAAGGTGTGATAAAGGCCAGCAGCATAGACAGGGAGGTGGAGAAGGACATCTCTAAGGAATGATGCTGATGTTTGCACTGAACAGGTGAACGGGAGTATTGAAGGAGTTGGCATGGGGCATTCCTCCAGGAGAAACTGTATATACAAAAGCCTGAGATAGGAGTGAAGGGTTCCCTAGAGGTAGAGAAGACCTGGGTAGGGCTGTTTTCTCTATCTTACTGCCTTTGTCACAAGACTGCTTTCCAAGTAGAGATGACTGAGGACAATTTAAGAAACATCTAAAATGCACTTGACCTGGCTGAGTCCTTTGTTTTTCTAATCAATATAGTCAGACATATTTCCAATTGAGGTGAGAAGATCAGCAAATTTCCAAGCATAAACTAATTTGCATTGAGTTGAAAAACAAGTCACCCAAGGTACCTTATTTTCAGACCAATGGTGACAAAATTAGTTAAACCCAGCCTGAAAATGGGAACCACGGCACAGACAAGCGTGGCATACCAAACCCCTGGGAAGTCTTTCTGTTCTGAAGAAATCGGCCAAACACCAAATCAGGAGAGGAGGAAAAAGGGCTAGCCTCACAATAAGGTGATCATATCCCCCCTCCACAAGATTCCTTCAGGGAGTAAGGGTAGAAAATAAAAGAACAATAACTTACTAGAATATCAATCGACTGGTAGCCCCAAAAGAACCAACCACTAGTTGTGTAAAGTGATTCCTTTTGCTGAAAATGATCCATTTTGGAGAGCTCTTGTTCAAATAACCAAGTTCATTTCCATTTCATTGTGTCTTCTTCACCTATGCTTTTTCTTCTCCTACTTTCTCTCTCCATTAGTCAAGCCCATGGCTATCATACTGGCATAAGAAACATTTAATATAAACATACAATTAAATAACAACTGCATAATAGTGATGATAAATGACAGAAAACAATGCCCCCAATGCATTCACTTTTAAGCTGTTTTATTAGAACAAATACAGTGTACTCTCTCCCTCCACCCTGCCCCACTCCACTGCCTCCTCTCTCCCCTCAGGCCAAAGTCTGTGTAGAAAAACAGGCTTTCAAGAGGCCTAAGATATCCAGCAGGTGTCAGGAGAAAAGAAGTCTTCATATGAGGGGCCTCTTTCTCGAGGGTGCAACAATAAGGGGTGGCAATTAAAAATGAACAGCTAGAAATAGCATACTAAAGGTGTAACACCCCAAACTGCAAAAGTTTCTGAATTTCAGGTACTTCCTCCAGGTAACTGTTTCTAGAACATTGGCTTTGGTTGGAAGGCACTGCTCAAAGGTTGCTTGGAACTCTAAGTAAATGCCCTTTTAAAGTCATATGTGGGTGCCTTGTACATGTGCATAGATGTCTCATGTACATGGTAACTCACTTGAATCAGAGGATAATGCTCAAGCATCACTTCCTGCCATCCCATTGTCTTCGGGTCCAAGTCTTAGCCTCTCGCTGCTTTTTAAAGAAATAGTGTATGGATTAACCAAGATGGGTAACTAGCAACTGTCTTCAGGGATTTCCCAGAAGTCAATAAACATCAGCTTTCTTTTGTTTCAGCTAAGCAACATGGCCCTTAATTTCATTCATTTTCTGACATGATAGCATCCACCATGCCGTTTCCCATATGCCAGGCACTACTGGTTCATAATTTCATAAATATTATCCTAATTGAACTTCGTATCAACACTGTTGTTATCCCCACTTACAAATGTGAAAGTTGAGACTCATTAAAATAGTCAGTTGCTTAAGACTACATAACCACAGTCCAGAAGTGAAGTGGAAAGATTGAGATTTTGCTTCCTAATACCTCATGTTCTAATGAATCTGTCAAGTTCTAAGGAATTTGATTCCCACATTTAATAGCCTTTCCCTATCTTAGTCAGTATAGAAGCCTTTTGAAGAATGAGCCCCTGGACTGTCCAAACACTCACTGTATGTCTCCAATTATAACTGACTAGGTTTCTAAAAGTGTATTTGGGTAAGTATGTGGTTTTTATTCCTGCATAGGTTCCATTCACATAACTTCTCTTAGTTGTTAAATTAGAAATATTTCATATGTGATCTCACTTCACATCATTTGTGAAACTCTCGCACCAAATATCTAGGAATAGGGTTCCAATAGACCAAGTCTCGCTAACGTTCATGTTTGTATTTTCTCAAGTAACCAAAACAAAACAAAACAAAACAAAACAAAAAAACAAACCACCAAGAAGATTAACAGCAATGTCAGAAACCCACGTGGCAAAGCCAAAAGACTTGAGGATTTTCCCCCCATTTTTAAAGAAGAACTCTGCAATGAATAGGAAGGGCATCATGCTGAGGGCAAGGCTAGGAGAAAATACTGATCATCATATCCTGCTGGACAAACTGGTAGATAATGCATGTTCTACTTTGAAATTCTTGCAAAGTCTGATTAATTCAAATTCCTTCCACATCTTAAGAAGGCAGAATTACTTGAAACCCAGCAGATAAACTTCTTCCTAGATCTCCTCTTTCCCTCATCATAATAACAGCATGGCAGTGCCAATTTAAATATATTTGTTCAGTGATACAACGGAAGAAGAATGGCTTCAAACAGTAAAAGGGATGCTTACCAGTGCATGGGTGGCCAGACCCTGCCTGTGTGTGGGCGCTGACACCCAGCGGGCACCTGGCATCCAGTCCTCACAGACATCCTCTTTAGGTGAATGTCAACTACACCTGTGGTGTCAGGAACACAATACAATGGGGTGACACTGAATCTGAGGCAAAGAGGCTATCCTTAGGCCACCTGTATCAAAGGAAGATCACATTCCATGCACAGCATGGTTGTCTCTCTCCTCATTCTGCTACGTGTAAAACGGCCAGGACCCTTTCTTCTAGGTGGACCTTTATCCTCGCAGGGCTCGGAAGCTTCATTTTGGTAAACTGGGGGGATAGGAGGAGGAGGGGTTATCACAAATGAGGAAAGACACATTTGTCTTTGACCAACAAGTCCACATTGCCAACAAAGTCTGTGGTTCTCAATGACTGCATGACGTGGTTGCACACCGATGTAGGCAAGCTTATAATGGGCACAGCTGCCTAGTTTATTGAAAAACCAACACTATGTATTGGAATATGGAAGTGAGGCAATGACATATTTAAAAGAACACTTCTCTGGGGCCCCTGGGAGGCTCAGTAGGTCAAGTGTCTGACTCTTGATTTCAGCTCATGTCATGATCTCAGGGTTGTGAGATGGAGCCCCAAGAGCCCTGCTCTGGGATCCATACTGGAGGTAGAGTTTCCTTAAGATTTTTTTTTTTTTTTAAGATTATTTGTTTATTTATTTGACACAGAGAGAAAGAGAGAGAGAGAGAACACAAACAGGGGGAGTGGCATACAGAGGGAGAAGGAGAAGCAGGCTCCTCACTGAGCAGCAGGGAGCCCAATGTGGGGACCCTGAAATCATGACCTGAACTAAAGGCAGAGGCTTAACCCACTGAGCCACCCAGGCACCCCACCTGCTTGAGATTCTAAGATGGTACTCTCTCTCCTTCTCCCTTTTCCCTCAACCAACTCATTCTCTCTCTCTCTCAAAAAAACCAAAACAAACAAACAAAAAAACCTCCTACTTCGCTTACAATGCAAGAGTCATTAGATGGGCCCCCTTACACTATATGGTTTGCCTAATAGTGTCCTAATAATGATCGTAACTGTGTTTGGAATTTCATAATTTAAAAAAAGTTTCAAGTATATTAAATTTCTTATAAGCACAAAGCAAGTATTTCTGATGATTTTGTTACTTAGAAGAAAAAAGTCTCCAAAGTCACCCTAATTGAAATGGCTCCCATTTAGGAAGAATTCACAACAAAGGAAAGATGCGACACTTTGCCACAGCTGATACACTCGCAAAGATGGAGATAGAGAATGAGAATTGGAAAGGTGAAAGGCAAATGCTTTTTCCTCAGAAAGTTGGATTCACACATCAAATACTTCACAAGACAGAGCCACCACATTACCCAGAATGCCAGTTCCCTGAGAAATAGAGAGGGTCTGAGGAATGTATGAGATGCTAGGGAAGCTGCTGGGACACAAAGAAAATCAGGGAGTGACAGACCCAGGACACCTGAGTGTCGATTGTCAAAGTGACACCAGAGAGGGAGTGGGTTATGTAGAGTTTTAGCACCAAAGCAGTGATCAGATGCACTTCCAAATTCAGGGTCAAAGACCTGAAAAATACAAACATGTGGGAAGACTGCCCTCTTTTCACTCTGAAGTAAGTGCTGCTTTTCCTCTCTGCTCTTCAGGGAGCAGCCAGTAGAATGGGTTTTGATCTCTACAGAGAGAAGGAAGTTATTCTCTGTGGGGCTAACCATGGAAGCCCCAGTAAACAGCACGGACTTTATACAACAAAATAATTGTGGTTTTTCCCTCTCTTTATATGCAACACATTTTAAGTCCTCTATGCTCATTTCACATGGAGGAAATCTGAGGCTCAAGGAAAAGTAGTAAACTCTTTGACTGTCAGTGAACTGAAGGTAGTTTTGCAGCCCCCATACGCCCATGTCCCTTGTACTGTGAAGACATCTTATTCATCCCCAGTATTAACTGACCACCTGCCTCCTTTCAGGCACCATTCTGGGAGCTGGGAATATAGCAGTGACCAAAACAGACCCCATCTTTACCCCTGTGGACTTCAATTCTGGAGGAAGGAGGGGGCCAACAGTCAAGTAAAACCACAGAATAAATGCAAATGGTGACATGTCAGTAAAGGACCCAGAGATGGTGAGATCCAGAACAACTGGGACCCTACTCAAGGTCACGTATGATGTCAGGAAAGACCTCTCTGAGGAGATAAGTTTTAAAATAGGAGCTCGAAGACAAGAAAGCATCTGAGGTGCTGTCCCAACATGACAAGGACCCCAAAATGTAAAAAGACTTGGTGTGTTTGAGAACAGGAAAGAAGCTGATGTGAAAGGAATGCACTGCACTGAGAAACAAATGGCTCATACTTGTCGGGGGTGCAAGGTAGCTGCTAGATGCTATAAAGCCTTCGCGCAGAGTTCAGCCTTCAGATGGGGTAGAGAGGGGCTAAAAGATTTTAAGAGGGAGATAATCTGATGTAAGTCTTCTAAATCTCAGTCTGGTTACTGCATGGAGAAAAATTGAGAGTGGTGGAGGAGGAGGAGGGGGAGGGGGAGGGGGAGGAGGAGAAATAATAATGAAGAGAACAGTTCACAAGTCTGTTGCAATATTCTAGGAGAAAGACAACGAGCTTGGACCAGGGATGTAGGTGGGAGTGAACATGGGAGAGGTGAAGGGATGGGAGATGATTTTTGGAGGTATATCTGAGGGGATCTGCTTGTGAGGCAAATCTGGGGAACACAGAAGTCAAAAAGGAAGCAATGTTTTCGGCTTTCTAACTCTGTGGCACATGTAGGAAAAAGAGACTATGATAAGAAATCAAGAGTTGCTCTGGGCAGAGCTGGGGATGTTTATTAGGCATGTGGAGAAGTCTTGGTCCAGTTGGGTAATTTCAAGACTGCAAAGAAATGGGCAGTTTCGGAGAGAAACATGCTGGCTCTTGGCTGCTTTGAAGTGCTGTTAAATACCTTGATACTGATTACACATGCATGGTGTATATATGGAGAAAAGAGGGTCCAGAGCAAGTTAGATTACAGAAAATACTAGGAGTCAAATAAAGGAACTGATAGAGAAGACAGAACAGGAACTGCCAGTGAAATGACAGACCAGAGGAAAGCTTCAAAGAGTGTTTGCCAAGGAGAATGTGATCGCCTGCATTAAAAGATTCTGGGATGTGAGGCAGGATGGGGAGAAGGGACAGTGGGATTCAGCATAGGGAGGTCACTGATGAGGATGAAAAGAGTCCGCTGCAAAATCTGATGGAAGGGGCTGAGCATAAGTGGTAAATGAGGCTGTGTGAAGCCTGCTCCTTCAAGAGGCTTTGCCAGGAATGGGATCCTGGATCTGCACAGTGTCTGGGGGGTAGGGTGTAGATTAAAGAGGTGGTTTGCTTGTTTGCTTTTTTCATTTTAAGGTGGAAGATAACAAAGCATGTGATTATAGAGATGGAGTAACGAGAGAGGAATTAAGGGAAGAGGAAATGGAGAGTGGCAATGAACAAGGTGAAGTCAGTGGAGAGGGATTGCGGCTTCCAAGCTAAAGACCAATGTGCTCAGGAGCAAGGTGCATATCTCACTGTAACAGAAAGAAAGGAGGGGAATTTGGGAGACACACACAGAGGGTATTCTCCAGTTCTTAAATGAATAAATGAGAGAATGAATATATGTTTGTTTCCCACAATCTAAATAATTTAGTAAATTTCTTAGGGCACCTGGGTGGCTCAGTTGTTTTAGTATCTGTCTTTGGCTCAGGACATGATCCCGGAATCCTGGGCTCAAGCTTTTATTGGGCTTCCAACTCAACTAGGAGACCTCTTCTCCCTCTCCCTCTGTTCTCCCCACCAACTGCCCTTGTCATGTGCTCACTCTCTCTCTCTAATAAATAAACTCTATAATTAATTAATTAATTAACTTGGAAAATTTCTTTAGTTTTATATCATTAAAAAAAAAAGTCACCGTTCTCCCTCTTCTGAGCTCACATAATACTCTCTGCATATACCAACTGTCACTTCACATGCACTTCTTTGCCTGTTTATGCATTTAAGCCTCTGGGTGTCCTGTCTAGATGAGATATAAAGGCCACCTATATATCTCTGTGCTTCCTGACATAGTCATCATTGGATAGATGTTCAACGGATTTATATAGATATAGATACAGATATAGATATTAGAGAGAGAGATATAGATACAGATATAGATATATATATGTTTATTGATTAATTGGAGTCAGTTTTCCAAGGTCTTATTCAATAATACCATTAGTAATATTAATGCTGCCTCTATCTGTACTACTCTATCATTCTCAGGCACTATAAACATGTATTTTGGTCACCAAACTAATAAATGTGATTGTAATGCTACTGAAACTGCTTGCCCCTGATCTTTGATCTACTTATAAGAGTGTTCCAACAACAAAAAAAGGGGGGCCTCAAGTACAAAATAGCAAAACCTACTTCAGCGTCAATGAGAAAAACAAACTCCCAACCAATCCTAAGATTTTTTCCCCCATAACAAGACTTCTATGACCTTTATTATAAAACTCCTGAAGCACTAGACATTTCTTAACACCATGACTGAAAGGTAATGAGTCTTTCCATTCTACGCTAAACTACTTAACAAGAGACAGTGTTTTACTCACACTTTCATTAAAAGGAAAGTGCAAAAACAGAAATGAAGAATTAATTTATATTTGGATATTTTTATTTGAATTAATTTATATATGGAATTTTAATTACAAGATGCAAGCCTGTGATTAATTTAATTTTGCTTCAATTTATGAGATGCACTTGGTTAATAGCTTGCCTTTGAAAAAAATGCTTTATTGAGGGATCTCATCTGTGTGATTTACTGTCTGAGGATATGTGAACTTCCTTTCATTACATAAGAAATCATCATTTGCCCTTGAAGTTGAATCCATTGCCTGGGCGGGCCAACGATGCCAATACTATCTTATAACCTACTATTTCTGAGGGAAACAGCAGATTTAAAAGAAACCTTGTTTGGCTTTCTTGTCATAAACCTCTTTGTCTGTGTATTCAATATACACATGTGCATTGCTGATTAATGCTCAAATCCTTGCTGACATTATGATAAGCTTTAAAGCAATCCTGCTTTAGCGAGAGAGAGGGAGAGCATGCAAAGCTTTTTCTTTTAGAAAATATCTTAAACTGAAGGTTAGAGGCAAAGGAAAGAAATGTGAAGAAGAAATTGAAAGAGGAAGACCTGAATATTGAAGAAGAAAACAGAACATAAGGGAAAAGAATACAACCCAAGGAAGTATCCTTGAATAACCTTGTTTAGAAAATTGTGGAAAATAAGCCAATCTATGTAATCCCGTTATGAACTGTTAGCTTAAGGCTTTAGTCACAGAGAAACTGTGTAATGAGATTAAGCCACGTAAGAAAACATGGTTGTCTTGCTGCTTGTTGGAAGACTAAAACAAAGAAAGCAATAAATGGACAATTATAATCCCGTGCCTCTCTCCCCCCACCATTCAGAAACAAAACAATTAGGAAGGAAGATCTCCTGATAATGCAAATGCCAAACCCCAACCTCTCCCAGCTGTGCAGCTTTGAAGACAATGAATCTGCTTTCATTATTCACTTCCTAATGCTCTTTTTATTACGATGAAAGAATGATGCGATTTTAAAGGGAAAGACAAGTTCTGCTGATGATTCTCTCTTCCTTGAAGTTCCCATTCATGGTACCAGAGAAAAAGCATGGTGAAAATATTCTAGCATCTCCTCCTCACTCCCACTCCAAACCATACAAAATTTTCATTTTCTTTTAGTTGCAACTACTCAACTCTGCCCCTGCAGCCACAGGCTACAGATCAATGCACGAGGGCAGGTCTGTGTTCAAAAACTTAATTTAAAACAAAATAAAAGGCCAGCTTTTAGGGTACAGTTTGAAGATATTAGGTTAAAAGATGAGGGAAGTGGAAATAATTGATGGTACTTCTTAGAAGAAATTGGGGTTCCTACATTTTATTCTTGAATTTATTTTATTTTTTTTAAATTAACATGTAATGAATTATTTGTTTCAGGGGTACAGATCTGTATATCATCAGTCCTACACCATTCACAACATTCACCATAACACATACCCTCCCCAATGTCCATCGCCCAGCCACGCCATCCCTCCAACCCCCCCACCACTCCAGCAACCCTCAGTTTGTTTCCTAAGATTAAGAGTCTCTTAGGGTCTTTCTCCCTCTCTGGTTTTGTCCTGTTTCATTTTTTCCTCTCTTTCCCCATGATCCTCCATCTTTTTCTCAAATTCCACATATCAGCAAAACCAAAAGACAACCCCCAGAATGGGAGAAGATATTTGCAAATTGCACATCAGATGAAGGGCTAGGATCCAAAATCTATAAAAAACTCACCAAATTCAACACCCAAAGAACCAATAATCCAATCAAGAAATGGGCAGAAGACATGAACAGGCATTTCTGCAAAGAAGACCTCCTGAATTTATTTTCTTGACATGGCCTTTGTGGATGTAAAAGATGGATCTGTCACTAAGGAGCCTGGATGCATGAAAGTGAGAGTATTCATGAACAAATAAATATTCCTGCTCTGATCCCCTTCTGCTACCTAATAAAAGATATGGTAGTAGAGGAAGTATGATAATAAGGGGCAGTGACAGAAAGAGAAGGATTCAAATCCAGTGGGCCACAAGGCTAGTACAGGGCATATTGATAGTAATAGAGATGCTATTAATAGGAAATACTTGCTCTCATTTGAATTCTGGATCAGTAGCTTGAGAACCCCCTGTAATCTTATTAGAAAATCAATTTCTCAGGCCCCCTCTCCCCACCCCCACTGAAAAATTGTAAAGATGGGGCCTAGGAATCTATTTTAACAGGTCCTCCAGATAATCTTGATACACACTCAAGTTTTAAAACCACTTACTATTCTAGCAGCTGCCAAGTACCTATGTTCAAATAGAACAATGTTATCAGGATCTTGTATATTCCTGTGAAGAATTCTTGGTTTTTAGTAAAAAAAGAAAAAAAACAAAAAGAGTAACCCAAAAAGGTAGTAGGAAGTAAAGTCTTATTCTGAATCACGGATTATAGTATTTGTATTTGAAGGTAAATTTTATATCCCATATGTGCCTAGCTTCTGACCTCTTTCTTTTTGTGGCCTAATCTACTTTTAATCTCTCTCTTCTGTGAGTGTGTTCACGGGATGCGAATAGACTTCTATTATTGACCAAGAATAACAGAATGCAGATATACAAAAAGTATATTCGGCTCCAAGTCAAAACCCAGCACATCGTCTGGAATTGAGTACTGTTCTGGCTGAGCTGTTTTTCACCTTTATGGAAGTGCAAGTAATTCTGGTTACATGACATGAACCATGAGTACCTCTTCAAAAAAAAGGTGTGAAAAAGCCTCAGGTATCGTAATTATCAGCTCCAAGACAACCCTGGTCAAAAACAGAGAGACCTGTAAACATCCAAGTTCACACTCTGAATTATGTCCAGATGGGAATCAATTGCCATGTAGTACCTAGAGACCTAATAAACAGAAGTGTGTGCACAACGGCAAGTGTCTTCCCTCCCTCCAAGCTGATCAGATGGTCAGGATGATCCCCTCCATGCTAAAATGCACTCTCCTTTGCAATTACTCAACTGCTCTGCCCGTGGCCAAACCCTGAAGTGCAGAAAGCACATCAGGGTGAGGTTGTAAGCTTTGGGTAGGAAGGAGTAGGGCATACTGAGTAAGCACAAAGAGGGAGGGGAGAAAAGATAGGACTTCCTCACTTAATTTTCATCTAATGAGCCCTCCTGAGACCCAAACTCTGCTGCAGACTTCCTCCTTTGGCAGCCTTCAGAAACAGAGGTCTAACCCCCTTTTCAAACTCAAGTTCATTGCCAGCGCAGTTATTCCAGCAGTGTGTACTAAGCATCTCACAGTATGGTGTGGCAATACCCATTTCTACAGGACAACCCTGTTAGAGGAAAATCCATTAATTCAGTTTGCTACATTTTCCACATTTGGGGCCAAACAGCATCTAAACATATTAACCAAAGTTAAGCAGAAAAGCAACAATAGTTAATATCAATGCTGTCAATGAGAAAGTAGCTCTGGCAGCCACAAGTTATGCTCTATAAATTCTATTCACAGAAGAACCATCCTGAAGGGTGGCAATGTAGCCTTGACCCAAAGTAATTGTTTCTCCACCACTTCACCCAGTCTTCTTCTGACCAACACCTGGATGGAGAGAACAGGAGAGAGAACCAACAGTTCCAGGGACAGTCACCATTCTTGAAGAGTACTACTTTGAAATTTAAAATAAAGAATTGGCGTTCGGCATAAATGCAGAGGCCATTGCAAATCCCATGCTTGCATATAGTTCTTGACTAGGACGTTTCCCATGTAGTGCCTCATCACAGCACAGAAAACAATGCTCATTCAATCTGTACATACTAAGATCAAACAACATGGCTATTTTCCCCCAAATTATCTACTTAAGACAGAGGGAAAACATTGCAAAGTGAGGCTGGGGGTGGGGAGGAATGTAGTATGACCTTAATTTAGCTCAAATTTACTCTGAAGGGTAATTCAAAATGTTAAGATAAACAAACAAAACCCTAAAATTAAAATTTAAATGAAGGCCAAAGGACCCCAACAACAAAAGTTTTGAGAAGGAAATTTTCTTCACCAAAGAATTATTCCAGTTATTATCTATCTATCTATCTATCTATATATATATATAACTTTAAATAGGCTTCTGGAGGCTTACAATTGCTAAGCAGCAATTGTATTTCAGAACCCCTTGAAGATGGGTTAATTTTAACACAGCCAAGACATCCTCATCATTTGGGAGTTGCTGAGCCGGAGTCTAGAGCCTGTAATTATAAGCTATCCTCTGCCATGCTACCAAGAATTTCAATAAGTCAAACCCTCCGGTTACTGTAGTTTTCTATTCCCTTCCCCCAAGTAATAGGAATGACTTGGAAGCTTTATTCATAATTATCCAACCCTCTCATTTCATAGATAAGGAGAGTAGGTGCTTGAAAAGTACAGACTTTGTCCAAAATTAGACAAGAGCCAAGAGTAAATTCAGTCTCCAAATTTAGGGCTTTTCCAGAAGAGTACTAGACCAGGAGTTGGGAGACAAGACAGTTCCCAACCTGCCTTAGACATTTAACTGGCAAATCCAAGAACCAATGAGGGTCTCAGTTTTTTCAAAGATCTTAAGGGATTGAGAGCAGGGAAGGCTCCTTCACTCTTCTAGTTTCATTACAATTGTGATGAAAAGTAACCATTTGATCCAAGTGTTTTCCTGGCTGGTATCTTTCCTTCCAACACAGTAGCCAAGAGTTTTAATAATCTAGTCCTAGACATTTATTTATGACTGGACCCTCTGCTGCTTCCCACTGGGAGGTGCCTTTTCAAAGATAAAAGTTATCAGAAAGCACTATGATAGGGGTCTTAGATTTTGTGTGGAGAAAATTGATCCATGTGCCATAGCTGGCTTTCATGATGCAGATGCCTTATTCTTAGCAAGGTTAAGAATTTATAGAAGGAAATCTGTAACACAAATCTTGATTTCTTTTTGATTTTTGAAAGGTCTTTGACAATATCTTTTTTATAGCCTAATATTGGTGAAATGAAAGTAAAGTTAGTTGGATTTGTAATACGTTGAGAAACTGCATCCAAAAAAATATTGGCTAATGGAATCACTCATGCTCAGGGGAAATGTTTCAAACACCAGGAGCTCCAAATGTTACCACAAAAAAGAAACCAACAAAATTAATTAATTAATTAAAAATTAAAATAAAAAATCCAGAAGCAGTAGTCTAGTGGAGTGAAGCAGAGCTCTGTCCTTGGTTGTGTTCACATGCAATATTTTTTTTAAAAGATTTTATTTATTTATTTGACATACAGAGATCACAAGTAGGCAGAGAGGCAGGCAGAGAGAAAGGAAGGGAAATAGGCACCCTGCCAAGCAGAGAGACTGATGCAGCAATCAGACCCAGGACCCTAGGATCATGACCTGGGCCGAGGCAGAAGCTTTAACCCACTGAGCCACCCAGGTGCCCCGATGATTAGATTTTGACTCTATGTGACGTACTATCATTATTGCTGAAAAATATTTTGTGTTTTCATCCAAAACTTCTCCAGCAGGACCTTTGACATTACATATATATTTTTTTTCCCTCGTGGTGTTAATGGAAGTAGTGACTATGTATTACAATAGAGCTTATATTTATCATTAGCTTAGTGACCTCTGCTGGGAGGCTTAAGATAACCATCCTTAAATTCAAAGTTGGGTTGCTTGGATGCTTGGACCTCAAACATGAGTTCTTTATAACCCAGGATAATTGATTTTGCAAATTGATCACTGTGCCTATGTCTGAAAGCTGATATTCACTGGATGGAAGAGCCCTTGTTTTATAACTGAGAGTGTGACCAATTCTGAAAGTGACATATTTGATATTAGCACGTTCTTCCAGATTGTCTGTCTCTGTTCCCTCATGTTGCTAGGTCTATTTTATGTTATTCACCAAGTGGCACTTCTTGATCTCTTTCCAATATGCTTAAAAAAAAAAAAAAATCAAAGACACAGATGATGTCGTTTTCCATCTGAATCTTTTTCCCCCATCATAATAGCATGATTCAGTATCATCCAACCAACCTTTTTACCACCACATTTGCAGAACTAAACTCTTCAAAAGGAAGCAAACACCCCACAGAGCAGAGGCCTTCTACTATTATTTTCATGAATATTTAAAGAGCCAGATGCACTTTTGTTAAAGGGTAAGCTTGTATTTATGTAAACCTGTGTAAATTTTTAGATTCTCCTCATCTCCATCCTAGACCATGTTGTCCTACAAAAGCAGTTTACATAAACCAATATGAACAGTGTCCACTGACCTACGTTCATCCCATTTTCTATGTGCCAGAGAAAAGTTACAATTCAATTAAGTTTATGCTACAAGGTAACAAAGGATTAGTGCAGAATATTGATATGAGAAGATTTGGGACTTCTGGGCACCTGGGTGGCTCATTTGTTTAAGTGTCCATCCAACTCTTGATTTCAGCTCAGGTTATGATCACGGGGTCCTGGGATTGAGCCTGAGTCAAGCTCCCTGCTCAGCAGGGAGTCCGCTTGTCTTCCTGCCTCTTTAAGCCTTCCTCTACTCAGGCACACTCTCTCTCGAAAAAATAAATAAATGAGCCTGGGGGGCAGAGGAGACAGAAGATCTGTGACTTCTAAAAACTGATCTAAGCACATTTAATGATAACATTTAAAAATGAATATTTAAAATAGTTTCATTAAAAGTGATATATGTGTGTGTACACTTTATAGGCTAGTCACAAGATGTCCATCGGGCAAGGTAAATTCAATGAACTAGAATCAGCCATCTGAAGCATTCAGTTATACAGTAAATGTTTTTCTTTGTTTGTTGTGTTTTCTCTGTACTCCAGTTTTTATGGGAGTTAGTCGTGAGGGAGATACCGAACAAGACGATGCAACCACAAAATCCATTCCTCCCTGCCTCCGTTCCTTCCTGTCTTCCATTCTTTTTTCACTTTTCCGCTCTAGCTTTGAAGACCTTAGATTCAGTAACAATTTCACTAAATATAGTGCATTCTGTGTCTAGCACAATAATAAAATCTTGCAAATTAGGATGGGTTATGTACAGAAATACTCCTCTCCTCTGTGTAGATAATATCTTTTATTTTTTAATTTCTCCCGTGGGTTAGAAGAAGCTACTAAATTTGTTCTGATAGATGTCTCTCCCACTTTTAAACTGAAATGCAAACTTCATTTGGATTTCAACAGTTGTTTGTTTGTTTTTTCATTATTGTCCTCTCCCTGTTTAAAATTCAATCTAGAAGGCCGCATTGTATTCAATTGTTATGTCTCCTTCTCCTTGGTATTTCCTGGTCAGTAATAGTTTCTCAGTCTTTTTAAAATTTGTCATGACCTCGGCAGTTTTGAGGAGCCCTGTAGTCAGGGATTTTGTAGAATGCTTGAAATTTGGGATTGTCTGATGTTTATCTTAGGTGTTATGTGTTAGATTTTCTAAAGAATGCTATAGAGTTAAAGTGCTCTTCCTATAACCTCCTGTAGGAAGGTATATGAATCTATATGAATTATCATTGATGATGTTAACTTCAGATAATAAGGTAGTGTTGGCAGAGTTTCTTCACTGTTAAGTACTAATTTTCTCTTTCCATCCTCTAGTTTTTGGAAGTGAGTCACTAAGTCCAGCTTATCCTCAAAGTATAGAGGAAAGAGGACCTTTTTGAAATATAGGATGTACCCTCTGTTGAGGTAGAGAGAAATGGATGGATAAAAGCAATGGCTGGGTTTGGATCTCATTGTTAATACTTCACTGGGGACACGCAAAAGGAGCCACTCTCCTCTTGAAAGTGGGTAGACCGCCGTGGGGAAAACTCTCCTACCTTAGGTTATTAATCTTGTTCATAGCTGCTGCTATATCCATTAGGTTCTGGGCTCTGCCACTGAGAATTGAGACCAGCTACAATGGTTGAAGTGGCTGGGAATCTCTCTTCTCTATTCTTTCATGCTCAAAGAGATTAGAATGGGTCCGTTCACATTACTACCATAGCTGTGCAAGCCTTGCTGTTTCACACTTGCTGATGTGCCATTGGTCAAAGCAAACCACATGGCTGGGTCAAAGTTGATGCCAGAGGCGTCAACAAAAGGGTGAACACCCAGAGGTGTGATTCAGTGGAAAGTCTTCATTTAACAGTCTACACATCTGAGTAACAAATAGCTAGTTGAGAGTAGAACCCAAATCAGTCCTACTTCAGTGCACCTCCCCGCTGCAGCATATTGAAGCCAAGACATAGATCTTGTTCTTCCATTATGTTTACTAAAGCAGGAAATCCAACTGATACTTTCAGGTTTTCAGTAATAAAGGTTGACACAGAGTGTTCTGTTTAACCTTTTAGATAATTAGCACATTCAGCGGACCATATTCTTTCCTCAGCACTTTTGCTGTGTTCAAGTACAGAAAGAGTAAAAGGATAAGAATAGGAATCAAATGGCTTATGGACCATATCTCGTTTTGACTATGTAGGTGGGTAACCTTTAACAAATGATTTACCCTTTTTTGGCCTTAGTTTAATTATCTGTAAAATGAGGATGTTCAGTAGCTTTAAAGATTTTCAGCTCTAGAAAGTCCTATGATATGTTCTTTATTTTTAATTCACACATTTTCTTTCTTTCTTTCTTTTTTTCTTTTTAAACTCTTACTGTTGATGAGAACAAGTTAAATACTTAAATCTGGCTAGGTCCAGGAATGGAATGGTTAGCAGAAGTTGTCTAGGTGGGTGCTTAACAGCATAGTCAGAAGCAGAAAGAGATTCAAATCCCAACTCTTTCACCTGTAAACATTAAGTCCTCAGGTTTAAGCATTGAGAGTGACTATAAGTGGTAATAGTTATAGTTACCTCATAGTTTTGAGAGGTTCAAACTGAGTAAGTATTCAAGAAAAGGTGTTTACCACTATTTTTAGGATAACTATTATTGGCAGTAACAAATCAGATGACACTTTATCTCATAATATGTTAAATTTTGTCCTCTACTATATGATTTTACACTAAGTACCCGAGTTGTATCTTAGAAAATTTTTCACAAACCAGACCTTGCACTCTGAAGATGGGTTTGTGGGAGATTTTTCAGTCCCTTTTACAGATGACTAAACTGAGGCCAAGTCTTTCTCTGTAAGTCTTATTTCTGTGTTGGGCATCTAGAAATACAGTCAAATTAGGCCCACCATGTCTGTTTCCCAAGTCTAGTGTCAGATACTATGGAGGGTTGGTTTTATTTTCTTCTTCAGTTTTTTGTTTTTTTGTTTTGTTTTGTTTTGTTTTGTTTTAGGAGCTACTGGGCCTTAATTCACACAGTTCAGGATGTAGAAACTGACCTGTTTTGTCACCTGATGATCTTTTCCAAGAGTTTGATTTCCTTCTGCCTTGAACTGAAGTCATTTTGGGATATAAATTTTATCTTCTTAACTAGATTGTAGATACCTTGAGGATTAAAGAAGCATTTTTGATATCTTTGTTTTTCCCCAAGCACCTAATACAGAAACATGAACATAATACATGTCCTAATAGGTTTTTAATGTAGCCCAAAGAGTTCTTAAAAAGCAGTGGAATTTAATAGCAAATAAGTTTAGCCACCATTCTGTGATAGACATGACATCATGTATTTAATTTATGGGATAGACTTTAATTCTTAGACAAATTTCTTTAATTCTTAATGCCAGGGTTTTAATTTTCTTTGTGTCTTTGAATAAATTCTTCAATCACGAATATTGCCCATCCTTTTGAACCAAGAGACATATATTAGTATCACTAAAGCTGATTCATTAATGCTGAAACTATCTTTGCCCTATAATTATGGGAGAGTAAGTGTGCATACATTAAATAAGAGGAAGTCAAGACTTATAATGCCTATTCTTGAGCCTGTGCTGAGTGGGGCTCACAGTACTTGGAAGAATCTTCCAGAACCACACATTGTTAAATGTGGTTTTGGCAGGTGCCATGTCACATTGTTCAGCTATCCCTGGTTCCGAGGCTGTTCTTATTGTCGTTTCTGTTGTTATTGTTTTTGTTATTATTTTGGTTCAATTTGCAAAGACATCCATCCTGCTCAGTTTTGGCAAACTGATCTCCTTTCTCATTGGTAAAGGAAGAAATGCCTTCTTTAAGAGATGAAACCACTGGCGACATCTCCTAAGACTTGAGGGCAGGATGAAATGTCTATGACAGACTCTGTTTCCGTCTCTCTCTCTCTCATTTGCTTTCTGACAAAATTGAAAAGAAAAAAAAAATGCCTTCCTTGAGAAACTGCTGCACTCTGTTGTTTCTGATTTTCCACATGAAAGGATTCTATTTAAGCACAGGAGGGTCTAGGAAGGCTGGCTTCTTGTTGAGCAAATATATTAATACTTTTTTATCCTACAACTTGTAGCCTGATCAACTGCAATTATTTCAGGAGCCAGAATAACCCAGGATTCTGAAAACAAATACATCAAATGCTTTTTAAAGTCAGGACTCAGGCTAAATACAGAACAAAGAAAAGGAAGGTATTTACTGCATGCATTACCCTCCCATGTGAGTGTTTACAAAATAGATGGACAGACTTGAAAGAGTAACAGTGATGGAAACACCATGTCATGCCTTGAATGGACTGTGTGTTCTTGATTATACTGATCAGCATTTGCCCTTTAGACTGACATCGGAAACTCCACCCACAACCTGCCCCAGGCTGCTGGAATCTGTGTGACAGTATAGCAAGATTAACTTTAAGAAACACACAAAAGGCAGGAAACAAATAGCGCTGTTGTCATCTTATTGGTTGGCGTCCTCCTGGGATGATCTATAATCATTTCTTCAGCTTAGAAATCAGCCTTGTGGTCTTGGGAATATTACTGCAGCTCTCAAGCTCTGTGGGTTTTGTCCCTTCTATTGTTTATAAGAGTTGATTCATTTTGCCATTAATTTTAACAGAGATAGAAGGTTTGCTTTTTCACTGCCGGTATTAAATTTTGGAGAAAATAAAGCAGAACAGTGAAAAGAAAACAAACTCTGGCTCCTTAAATTTATTTGCAGGTCAGTAGTGTTAAATTTCTTTCCATTCAACATGTAAGAAGCTTTAAAAAAAAAATACTGTCCTTTTAAAAAAATGTGCTCAAACATCAGTGTGAAAGGATGTTAGGAGAGAATCATTATCATCTCTGTGTGTTTACAAAGAACATGCATGAATATATACACACATAGTCAAAAAAGTAGTTCTTTAAGAATCCCATGCCACGGAAGATTTAATTAACCTTTTCACTAGGAAACCAATTCTGCTGGCTGCCTTCATTACCCCTTCCTTCTGTTCCCACCCCGTGGCTCTCACACTTTATTTCTTTCCTCTTCTTTTATTTCCCGATCCTTTGGCCCATTCTTTCATCAATGATCCCATTGTTAAATCTGCCAGCTGGTGCTGGAGTCCTTTATTCCTCTCCATTTTTGACTGCAACAACCTTCCTTCCATGTCTGAGCTTTGGCTGTTACCTGCTTTACTGCATCTCCTACTCCTTCTCAATGTTTCACTCCAACCCAGGAGTATAAGGTCAGTTGAAAAGTTTGACAGTCTACAAGGAATAACGCTTTGAAATATTATTTTTCCCACAGGGCATAACAATTTGTCTTAAATGAATGTCAATTATGGAAATGAAATCAAAGAGATTTCACTACAAACACTCACACACGCACACAGAATTTATTGAATGCTATAGGAAAGAATTCTTCATTATCCTAATCCTACTAGTACTATGTTTTTTTGTTTTCAGTTTCAGATATTAAAACAGATTCCAGAAACAAGGAAGTATGCCCTCCTGCAAATACTGAGAAAGATATTTAAATGACATGTAAATAAGCATTCTCAAGCAAACTTTTTAGAAGTTATCTTTTTTGTTGTTGATGATGATTTATAGCTGTTTTCCCCACTGCATTTCCTCCTATCTATTGTTAAAGGAGAGTGAGGGTGTATATTCACATAACCCCCATGCTTGTAATGCCTAGACATGTTGGTTGCTAGGTAACAGAGTACTATGAGGGAAGCAGGGCGCAGAGAGGGTGTATCTCTGATCTAGCAGAAATGCAGAAACCACTGCAGGAGGGAAGCTCTCTGCATTTCCTTGCATTTTTGCTGAACTAAACAGAATTATTATTGCATGACAAAGTACCACTTAGCCTTATGGAACTTCCTGGCAGTTACAGTTTTCATCATTGCTGTAAAGAATCCATAAGTCTTGCTTATTTCTGCAAGGTTGTATGATAGGTTTACTCCACCAGATCAAAACTTTGTTGTCCGTGTTCCTGTTCCCTTTGGTTCCTTTTAGGTAACTAAAGTTCCGGTCACCAGGTCCTTGAATGGAGGTGTTAGTTTCTAATGTGTTGCATCCGAATAGACTTTTCAGAAAATCCTCATATCTTGTTTAATCATTTATTTTTTTAAAGATTTTATTTATTTATCTGACAGAGAGAGAGAGATCACAAGTAGACAGAAGCAGGCTACCTGCTGAGCAGAGAGCCTGATTTGGTGCTGGGATCAGGACCTGAGCCTAAGGCAGAGGCTTAACTTCATGACCTGAGCTGAAGGCTGAGGTTTAACCCACTGAGCCACCCAGGAGCCTCTTATCTTGTTTAAACGAAACTGTAGCTAGAGTAAAAAGTCATCTAATCAGGGAAAATTGCTCAGAATTCCACCATTGTCAAAAAGGAAAAGGAAAACTTCTCTTCAAAAACCTTAATTCTTAATTAAAACAAATGGGTTGTGTTAGGGTCCCTAATCAAAGGAGCGAGACTGATAAAAAGCGAAGGTCAAGCAAAGCTTTATTTCGCTCCAAGCATCGAGAATCAAACTGACCGGTCAGGGCCATCTCTTGCAAAGAGGGGACCCCTCCCAGCCTCACAGACTAACTTTTATAGAGGTAGTTTGGCCAGGCTATACACAGGTGGCCAATGAGATTGCAATACACAGAGAAAACTGCACAGTCATACTAGGTCTGCCACACACAGAAAAAACTGCTAGGTAACACACAAGTTACCATTTGAATTGGTCATTTGAATTGCCAATTGAATTTCAATGTACCCTGGTATATATATGTGCGCCCCACTGATTGGATGTCTTCACCTGGCCTGACCTGGCCTTGTATCTGTTTGCAAGTAAGTTCCTCTGGGAGGGGCGGGGTCAATCTAAGTTCACTGCATAAACACAAAATGACTCCTTTGGCCAGCCAGGCCCTTACAGTTGCATGGAAGTATTAGGCATCAAAAAAGAGTTAGAGATGGGTCAGTTGATTCTTGAAACATTTCCGGGGTGCCCAGTATGTGCTTAGGTACCGGGCACTGATGTTACAGAGGATGAGACAACATCTGGCCCTCCCCATATGTGTGGGGAGAGATAGATATACACAGATAATTACACTATGGGAAACCTCAAAGCAGAGCATAAGGAGAGACTTTTGGGAGGACAGAGGTGGCGGCAACCAGCTAGGCCTGGGGGAATCATGAGGCTTCAAAGAGCTGTGTCTTGAACCATGGGCAGTTTCTCAGAGAGGGAAGACAAGTGACCTTTACCGGCTTTCTCAGGACATTCTTCCATCAGTACAAAACACTGTTGCATAAGGATGCCTTTCTGGACCTCTTTACCCACGTGGGATTCATTCATCATATATTCTCTCAGCTCCTTAACTTCCTTCCTTCATGGGCCAATCTCAGTTTTAGCTATATATTAAACAGTTTTATTAAATGCTTTAATGAAGATCACCACTTTTTTCCATGTCGAGATTATGTTCCATCAAGGAAGGGAACACAGCTGCTTTCTCACATTATTCTATGGAACAGCACAGTACCTTGCACATGGTAAGAACTTTGTAAATGTTGAATGAATGAGTGGGCAGAGTCACAAATCATATCATTTTGGCAACTGCCATCCGTGCTTTCATAGTGTGAGTGGCCAAGTTCATATTCCCTGTCTTTGATATTCCTCAAAGGAAAAAAAACAAACACACTATTCTTAGTACACTGGCCTTCATCAGTTATGCCATATCTATTCCATCATAAATCTAAAACTAGCAGATATATTCTATAGCTTTAGCCTTTTGCCTAGTACACATAACATGAAGGAAAGCACTGTTCGATGAAATCTATAGATAAAACGTGAAAAAACTACTGGTTCTTCCTTCTCTCAATTACAGTGGCTACAGTAATCTCCCAAGAGTCCATTAATAAATTACTGTGCGGATGGGGGTAAGGACTGACAACCACCAAGTCCTTAGTTTTGTCAGACTTCAGATTATTCCCTCGATCTATACAGCAGTCCCCCATCATCCAGGGTTTTGCTTTCTATGGTTTCAGTCACCCACAATCCACTAAGGACTGGAAACTGATCATCCTGACAATGAAAAGGTTAACAGTTTTCTAATACAACGTCATAGTGCTTGTGTCATTCACCTCACTTCATCTCATCATGTAGGCATTTTATCATCTCAAATCATAAGGAAAAGAAGGCTGAGTACAAGGCAGTAAGATATTTTGAGAGACACAATATTCACATAACTTTCTATAGTACATTGTTATAATTGTGCTATGTTATCATTTATTGTTGTTAATTTCTTACTGTGCTGAATTTATGAATTAAACTTTATCAGAGTACACATAAAAGGGGGAAAAAAACATAGCGTATATAGGGTCCAGTACTATTCATGGTTTCAGGCATCCACTGGGGGTCTTGGAACATATCCCTTAGATATTCTGTTAGCCCCATTGTACAAAGAAGACTCTGAGGTCTCGACAAGTTAAATGATACTTTCTAAGCTCACAGTAAGCAAAGAAGAGAACTGAATGTCAACTCTAGGTCATTTTGACCCTAAAGGTATTTTCTTTTCATTAGTCCTTTCTCCTCTTGCCATCAGTCTTTACTATCTGAATTCTGAGAATCATACACACACACACACACACACACACACACACACACACACACACAAACACCTATCAACTATTTTCAGAGTCCAAACTTGCCATTTAATTTCCATATCATCAGGGAAATTTTCTCAGTAGGAGAATTCTGCATTAGGTGAGACTTCTCAGAAGTAGAAAAATTATTTATTCATTTATTTGGGGGAGACATCATAGTTTGTTGCCTCTTCTTTTTTTGTTTTAAGTTTTTATTTGAATTCCAGTTAGTCAATGTTCAGTGTAATATTAGCTTCAGGTGTACAATTGAGTGATTCAACACTTCCATCCATCACTCGGTGCTCATCACAACAGTAGCACTCCCTCCACATTTGTCATTTTGCCCATCCCCCACCAAACTCCTCTCTGGTAACCATCAGTTCGTTCTTTCTAGTTAGTAGGGGTCCATTTCTTGGTTTGCCCAACCCCCTTCTCTCTCTGTCTCTGTGTCTTTAAAGTAAGGAGACCTTCTGATCAGTTCTTCATCAGCATTTATAAATATTGAGGACTGGTGCTTATTCTGACTTAGGGAGAGTCAAGTGGTCTACGGTGAATGCACTATTGGGTTGAATTAGAATCAAGTTTTCTTTTCAGTCTGCTTGTTCAGGAATGTAAGTAGTGGACAATGGGAGGAACCGACAATGTGAGAAGACTGTTTCTTTCATAACAGAATGTAGGGTTCAATGTCTCTTTATAACTGAAAATGTGAATATGTAACTTTCACTGTTCGTAAATAGAGTCCTTTATCTTCTAAGAAAACTCTGTAATTTTATACTTAAAATATTTCTAGCCTAAATATATCTCACTTAAATCGAGGGAGTTAATAAATGTTTTCACTATGGTTTATTCTAGAAGCTTTGAGAATCTGGTAACATAATTTGCACTAAAAGCACTTAATTTTTTGAGAGCCATACCAAACTTGCCATTACTAGCTTCACAAATAGAGAGGGCAATTTGCTAATGGGGTTCCATTTGTAGCAGTTTATGGACTACTTAACTACCCAATTTACTCACTAAGGCACTTCCAAATATGAACCAGTCAATATGAAACATTGAATGGCTTTTAATTCAATAGAACACTTTACCTATTTAGATAGAAATGAATAGACATATCAAAGTGACATTCATTCTGTAGTCCAGTTACTGGTGACACAAGACTGAGCAGAGCAATAACAAGAACTCCTGCATGACAAAACATATAACCTAGCAGGAGAAACAAGTATGAATTAAAGGTTTGGGAGGCAAATTCATTCCAAACTTAGGAACAAGACCGTGGGATAGGAGGGATCTTGGTGAATTCAAGGAATGTGACAGAAGATAGTGAGCTTTAGAGAACCATGGGCAAGAGGATGTGCTGTGGGAGTTGAGGCTGGAAGGTCAGTAAGCAGGAGCTAGATCGTGAAGGACATTGCAGGGAATTGCTTCAGTCTGAATGGCTGTGTCCCTCCAGATTCATATTTGAAACCTTAATGCTCACCATGTTATACTAGGAGATCTCTCATCTCCTTTGGGAGACATTAACGTCATGAGGGCGGAGCCTTTGTGAAAGGGACTCGTGCTCTTATAAAAGAGCTCCTTACCCCCTTCCACAGTGTGAGCACAGGCAACAGGTCAGCAGTGTAACAACTTGGAAGAGGGTCTCACCAGAACTGGACCATGTTGGACCATGTTAAAGCTATTAGGCTTTCTAAGTACAAGTGCTAAGTCGTTGAAGGTTTTTAAGTAGGGAAGCATCATGATCAGCATATCAATCTAGAAGAATCAGCCTTGCTGTAGGCTACAACAATAATGAGAATAGGAGAAGATAGAGACAGGAGGTTAGTAAGAGAATTACTGCAGTTGCCAAGAAGGAGGTGATAGTAATTCAGACCATGTAGGTGTAAAGGATGTGGCTGAATGTGAATTTCTTCACTGGAGCTGTTCTTAATTCCATGTGGTTGTAACTGACAGCACTCTTTGGAAAGAGCTCTGAGCTAGGAGTAGAAAGAAATGGTTTTAAGTCTTTATCTGTTTCACCTTCATCTTCTTTTTGTTTTGTACCTTCTCTATAAAAGGAGGTAATGATGTTTGGGTGTTCTATCCCTTAAGCTTTTTTAAAGAACAGATACATAACAAAGACTTAAAATATGTTAAGTGCTACATCATGTAAGAGGTAAGCAGTTCTTACTCCCTATAAATATTATAACACTATAAATACTGGTTTTCTAGACTACCAGATGTACATTTTTTTTATTATTCTTTTGAGTTTCTAGAGTGGATATAGAAGTGCAAAGAAATGAACTGTATAAATCATGAATATTACAATTTAGATAGTATATGAATATGACTTAATATTAATTGACATATTGATTGAACCAAACTGTCAAAATGTCTGTACTACCATGATTTCCAAACCATGGTCCATGTCCAGATTTAAGTGTAGATACAGAAATAAGTGTTCACGTGCATCCCCAGGTCTCAGACTGTTGAGCATGAGCAGTATGTCTTCGAAAATTCTCAGAAAAACCCATTGGTTCCAGGAAGGGGAAGAAAGTGCATTTCCAGATGTCAAGACCACTCTAGTTTAGAATCCCAGCACCTTTCCTTTGCAGAACACATGGTTCAAAACATCTTCCTACTCTAAGTCAGAAACTAGCAGATGTCTTTGTCTTAGATACATTTACAGTTGGAACATTCACACAGCCCCTAGTGGAAAAAACAACCAGTAGAATTCTTGTGTTTAGATTATATGAATTAATGAATTCATTTAACTTATTTTGGATGTTAGAAATCTCTAACCTCTGACTTGACATGAAACATATATGCATATATGGTCCTCATCTGTACCATGTTGCTTTGCTTCTAACAGGGATTATACCACTGATATGTTGATTTTGATGGTGCTTTAAAAAAAAAAAAAAGGAAAAAGAAACACTTAACACTTCATTTATTTGCTTTGTCAATACCATTCTCCTAACTCCCTCTGTCCGTTTATTAAACTAAACATTTTAGACAGTGTGGTTTATTAGCTTTGCTATGAGGTTATATTCCACAGATATCTGACCTTTTTTAATCATTGTGTGGCCAAATGAAATAAAGCACATGCATTGAAGCAGTGAATAAGATTGGGGGTTAGTGAGTTTGATGGAATCACAACCAGTAATTTTAAAATGTGACTGAATTCTTCCCACATTTAAAATCTTTCATTATGCTACTTCAAAGCTAATTTCTTTCTTGTTTTTCTGAATAGTTGCTTCCATTAATCTCACTTTAGGTAATGATGGTAATGATACAATTATATGTAATCATTGCCTGAATTCAATATGCGACACATCAGTCCCTTTATGTAGTGATTGTACAGCTCTCTACAATCTTTGGATTTGGAAAGTTTCCATTATGTCTTGCCAAGATGAGATTCAAAAGTCTCTGACATTTTGCATAACATCAGTCAAGACGGGTGTTCCAACTGTCCCTTGTAGTGATTGGGCAAACTCATCCATCTGGCTGGTTCTAGTTGAAGCTGCGGGTGAAGACGTGAGACAAGCTGAGCAGGGTTCACTGTTTACATAAATTCCAAAGCACTTAAACTATTCAGAGAGAAACAAAAACAAAAACTAAGAATAAAAACTTTGAAAAAGGCCTTTAAGAGTACAGGTGGCCAATCTGTTTAAACTACTAATGACACAAATCACAATCTAACTGAATTCATTACATTTTTGTGCAAAGTGAATATTTATTTCAAAAACTTTAAATATATTTTCCTAAATTTACAGCTACTGCTATTACCAGCTATCACTCAGTATTAGCCTGTTTCTTAAAGTACTCGTAGCAGATGTGTGCTTGCATTTCTTTTTGTTTTTGTGCCATGTAGATATAAATTTGCTTAAGTTCTGAAGACACATTTCAACACTTATTCAATTTAGTTCAATTAAGACTTAATATTTTCTCTGTGTTCTGACACAGTAGAGTTGAACATGCCCATATCTTTCTAAGAATTAAATAATTAAATATGCAAATGGCTTGAAGGTACTAGCTTACTGTTTATTCCATGTTTAATTTCTTTCTTTTAAAAAATCTCATTCTCTGAGGAAAAATAGCAGGGCTTCTTTAGTCTCCAGTAAATGTTTACAATTCATCATTTTACCTTGACCTGTTGAATTTGGCTTGTTGATAAATTTTTTAAAAGATGCTCTTGGGGGGCGCCTGGGTGGCTCAGTGGGTTAAGCCTCTGCCCTTAGATCAGGTCATGATCTCAGGGTCCTGGGATCGAGCCCTGCATCAGGCTCTCTGCTCAGCAGGGATCCTGCTTCTCCTTTTCTCACTGCCTGCCTCTCTGCCTATTTGTGATCTCTTTGTCAAATAAATAAATAAAATCCTAAAAAAAAAAAAAAAAAGATGATGTTGGTACAGTGTGGTATGGGTTGCAGTGGGGCGGGGGATGTCAGTCACTTTCACTCACCCCCCAAGTCTAAAATGGGCATTTTTTTTTTAAATCCCTTCTAGTACATCTAAATAGATTTTCTCCCTAGTTCTGAAACACACCTTTTTTTTTTTGTATTATATTAGCTAGCTGATTAGCATCTATCCACTGATTTTAAAGGTATATCAGATTTAACTTAACCAAATTGAAAACACTTGATTTTCTCTCTCAAATTTAATCTTCCTCTTACTCATATTTGTAAACAGACACTACTATCAACGAGTGGCTCCAATCAAACAAGCGAGCAAACAAACAAACAATTAAATTAAAACGCTCCTGCTTCCTCTCTTCTCTATCTCTCCATCCCAGCCACTGACAAATCCTAGAAGCATGACATTGAATACACAGACTACACTGCTCCTGACTCAATAATCTACTACCACCATCTCCACGCCACTACCATCTCTCCCCGGGTCTGCTGGAATGATCGTTAATTAGGGTCTTTGAGTCTATCTTTCCCTTACAATTCTGTTCACATTCATTGTTAAAAACATAATTTACTGTGTCTTTTCCTGTTGTAAACCTGGAATAAAATCCAAATGCCTCAAATGGTCTTTTAAAGCTCCTTGTAAACTACGCAACCTTACTCTGCTAGTGCATCATTCTACTCTCTACATTCTTGACTGCTCTCCAGACATCGTGCCCTGTTTCGGATGTCCTTTCTGAGCACCTCAAAACTGCTCTTGTCATAGGGTTTTAGCACTGTCTGTTCTCTCTATCAGGAATGCCCTTGTCCTACATCCTTGAGAGAGGCCTTCCCTGATCTCAAGTCACCTTTTCTCATACCCCCTTATGTTAGTTTTTTGCAGAGCTTTGCTATTTTTTTCTTGATTGATTAATTGATTGATGTCTGCTTCTTCCATCAGAATGTAAGCTTCACGAGAACAGGGACCTGATCTCTCATGTTTATTAATTATGACTAGGGTATAGAGCTATGCCTAGAACACAGAGTGAGCCCAATAAATATTTGCTGAATAAATGGATAAGCCCTGAGAGGAATAGTTAATGACACATATATTGGACGATGTAAGCTGGAAAGAGGAGCAGACTCAAGTGAAATTTTCTTTCCAAAAGAATCTTTAGCCAACTCTAGAAGAGTAGTCCAGGGCCCTCCTGGAGTAACACTGTTGCTTCCTCTACGATCCCACTTCCCTCTTTTCCTTTCTCTGCTCTTCATTTCTTAAATACTCCTTTTTCCAGCACTATTTTCAAATTGTGACTGGGTAAGGTGGAAGGAATTCCAAGGTAAATTGGAAAATATTCCTACACTCATACTCATAAAGCCTTCCTGCTTTGAGGGGGAAAAAAAAAGATGCACATGGATAGCTATGACTCACATTAGAAAGCTGCTGTTAGGGAAGCAGACACAATCCAAGTCTCTCCTCAAAGGTCAACTAAGAGCATATATATCAGCATGAACACTGGAGAAAATCATACCTTAATCCACAGGGACACAGCCAGGCCACTGTGTTTGTTTTATTAACATGTAATGTATTATTTGCTTCGGGGGTACAGCTTTGTGAATCATTGGTCTTACAAAATTCACAGCACTCGCCATAACACATATCTTCCCCGGTGTCCATAACCCAGCCACCTAGTCCCTTCTCCCCCACCCCCCCAGCAACCCTCAGTTTGTTTCCAGAGATTAAGAGTCTCCTATGGTTTGTCTCCCTCCCAATCCCATTTTGTCTCATTTTTTCCCTCCCTAGCCTGCACAACCCCTCAAACTGGCTCTTAAATTCCTCGTATTAGAGAGATCAAATGACAATTGCTTTCTCTGATTGACTTATTTCACTTAGCATAATACTCTCTAGTTCCATCCACTTCATTGCAAAAGGCAATATTTGGGGTTTTTTAATGGCTTCACAGTATTCCATTGTGTGTGTGTGTGTGTGTGTGTGTGTGTGTGTGTGTGTATACCACCTCTTTATCCATTCATCCATTGATGGACATCTAAGTTCTTTCCATCGTTTGACTACTGTGGACATTGCTGATATAAACATTCGTGTGCAGGTGCCCCTTCAGATCACTACATTTGTATCTTTAGGGTAAATACCCAGTAGTGCAATTGCTGGGTCGGGTAGCTCTATATTCAACTTTTTGAAGAACCTTGATAATGCTTTCTGGAGTGGCTGCACCAGATATCATTACCACCAACAGTGTAGGAGGGTTCCTCTTTCTCTGCATCTTCATCAACATCTGTCATTTCCTGACTTGTTAATTTTATCCATTCTGACTGGTGTGAGGTAGGATCTCACTGTGATTTTGATTTGTATTTCCCTAATGCGGAGTGATATTGAGCACTTTTTTGTATGTCTTTTGGCCATTTGGATTTCTTCTTTATAGTCTTCTGCCCATTTCTTGATTGGATTATTTGTTCTTTGGGTGTTGAGTTTGATAAGTTCTTTATAGATTTTGGATACTAGCCCTTTATCTGATATGTCATTTGTAAATATCTCCCAATCTGTCAGTTGTCTTTTGGTTTTGACTGTTTTCTTTGCTGTGCAAAAGCTTCTGATCTTGATGAAGTCCCTATAGTTCATTTTTGCCCTTGCTTCCCTTGCCTTTGATGATGTTTCTAAGAAGTTGCTGTGGCTCAGGTCGAAGAGGTCCTGCCTGTGTTCTCCTCAAGGATTTCAATGGATTCCTATCTCATATGGAGGTCTTTCATCCATTTTGAGTCTATTTTTGTGTGTGGTATAAGGAAATGGTCCAGTTTCATTTTTCTGCATGTGGCTGTCCAGTTTTCCCAACACCATTTGTTGAAGAGACTCTCTTTTTTCCATTGGGCATTCTTTCTTTCTTTGTCAAAATTTAGTTGACGATAGAGTTAAGGGTCCATTTAAGGGCTCTCTATTCTGTTCCATTGATCTATATGTTTGTTTTTGTGCCAGTACCACACTGTCTTGATGATAATAACTTTGTAATAGAGCTTGAAGTCTGGAATCGTGATGCCACCAACTTTGGTTTTCTTTTCCAACCTACCTCTGGCTTATCAAGGTCTTTTGTGGTTCCATATAAATTTTAGGATTATTTGTTCCATTTCTTTAAAAAAAATGATGGTATTTTGATAGAGATTGCATTAAATGTGTAGATTACCTTAGGTAACATAGACATTTTCACAATATTTGTTCTTCCAATCCATAAGCATGGAACATTTTTCCATTTCTTTGTGTTTTCCTCCATTTCTTAGATGATCTGTCCATTTCAGTGAGGGAGCTGTTAAAGTCCCCTAGTATTATTGTATTATTATTGATGTGCTTCTTCAATTTTGTTATTAATTGGTTTATGTAATTGGATGCTCCCATGTTAGGGGCATAGATATTTAAAACTGTTAGATCTTCTTGTTGGACAGACTCTTTAAGTATGATATAATGTACTTACTCATCTCTTACTAGAATATTTGGTTTAAAATCTAATTTACCTGATAGAAGGGTTGTCATTCCAGGTTTCTTTTCATGTCCATTAGCATAGAAAATTGTTTTCCACCCCCTCACTTTAAATTTGGAGGTGTCTTCAGGTCTAAAATGAGTTTCTTCTAGACAACATATTGATGGGTCTTTTTTTTTTTTTTTTTAATCAATTCTGATAACCTGTGTCTTTTGATTGGGACATTTAGTCCATTTACATTCAAGGTAACTATTGAAAGACATGAATTTAATGTTGTTGTATTGCCTGTAAAGTGACCATTACTGTATATGCCTCTCTTCCTTTCTGGTCTTTTACTTTTAGGCTCTCTGTTTGATTAGAGGACTCCTTTCAAGATTTCTTGTAGGGGTGGTTTGGTGTTGGCAAATTCTTTTAGTTTTTGTTTGTCCTGGAAGCTTTTTATCTCTCTTCTCTTTTCAATGACAGCCTAGCTGGATATAGTGTTCTTGGCTGCATATTTTTCTCACTTAATGCTCTGAATATATCATGCCAGTCCTTTCTGGCCTTCCAGGTCTTTGTGGATAGGTCTGCTGCCAGTCTAATATTTCTACCACTGTATGTTACAGACCTCTTGTCTCATGCTTCTTTCAGGATTTTATCTATGTCACTGAGATTTGTAAGTTTTACTATAAGATGATGAACTATGGACCTATTTTTATTGATTTTGAGGGGGTTCTCTGTGCCTCATGGATTTTGATGCATGTTCCCTTAGCCAAATTAGGGAAACTTTCTGCTATAATTTGCTCCACTATACCTTTTGCCCCTCTCTTTCCTCCTTCTTCTTCCCCTTCATCTCCTCCTCCTCCTTCTTTTTTTCTTCTTCTTCTTCTTCTTGGATTCCAATTATTCTAATATTATTTCATCTTATGGTATCACTTACCTCTCGAATTTTCCCCTTGTGGTCCAGTAGTTGTTTATCTCTCTTTATCTCAGCTTCTTTACTCTCCATCATTTGGTCTTCTATATTACTAATTCTCTCTTCTGACTCATTTATCCTAGCAGTGAGAGCCTTCATTTTTTTATTGCATCTCATTAATACCTTTTTTTAAAAATTTCAACTTGGTTAGATTTTAGTTCTTTTATTTCTCCAGGAAGGGATTTTATTTCTCCAGAATGGGATTCTCAAGTATCTCCCATGCTTTTTTTTTTTTTTAAGCTCAGCTAGCACCTTGATAATCGTCATTCTGAATTCTAGTTCTGACATATTATTAATGTCCATATTAATTAGGTCACTAGCTGTTGGTACTGTCTCTTTTTTTTGTTGTTTGTTTGTTTGTTTTGTTTTTGTAGTGAGTTTTTCCATTTTGTCATTTTATCCAGATAAGAATAGATAGATGAGAGAACAAAATACTAAAAGGTTAGTAATGACCCCAGAAAAATATACACTAACAGGATCAGGAAGACCCAAAACTAGAGGGAGAAGAAAGGAGGAAAAAAATAAAAGAAAAAAAGAAAAATAAAATAAAAAAGATATCTATTTGTGTATGTGTGTGTGTGTATATATATATATATATATATATATATATATATTAAGCTGGTGAATAGAACAGAGCTAATTTGGGGTGTATTTTGGTCTGTCAAAAGAAACTACCTCCCCAAATTTTAAAGAAAGAAAATCTTACATATATACAAAAATAAGGGTAAACACAAGGAAGGGATGGAATATGACTGTAAAGATGAAAATTAAAAAGGATTCTAAAACAAAGGAGGAAAGAAGTTGGTTGAAAAATGAAAAAGAGAAGAGGAAAGAATGTGATAAGGCTGGAGAATAGAACAAAACTATGTGCTAGATTTAGGGAATATTTGATCTATTAGAAGAAGTTGTATCCCAAAATTTTAAAGAAAGAAAAACCTATATGTTTACGAAAATAAGGTTAAATACAATAAAGTGATAGAATATGACTATAACAATGAAAATTTTTAAAGATTTTTTTTAAATGTATTGATAAAATAGTTTAAAATGTTAAAATAGGGAAGAGGAAAATTTTTAAAAAATAGAATAAGAAAAAAATAAAATTTAAAAAATTTAACTTTGTAAGACCAAAGAATCATAGGAAGAAAGTCATGAATTCTATGTGTTACTTACCCTAGCTCTGGAGTTCTATTTCCACTGATCAGTTAACTTCGTCATGGCTAGATGTTCTTGCTGATTGTCTGGTGGAAGGGCCTATTGCAGTGATTCTCAAATGTCTTTGCCCAAGGTGGAATTACACTACCCTCGACAGGGGCCAGGTTAAGTAATCTGCTCAGTTTTGCTCTCAATAGCTTTTGTTCCCTGAACCCTTTCTGTAGAGCTTTGGAGGATGGAAATGGAGATGGTGGCCTCCCAATCTCTGGTGTGGAGGAGCTGAGAGCTCAGGCCCTCACTCCTTAGTGCACCCTCAGTGAAAAGTAGTCAGTCCCCCCCCCCCCCCCCCGCGTCTCCCTGGTCTCCAGCTATACTATGTTCTCACCTGGCCTGCAATCGGGCATTACTGTCTCTGGCGCATGTCACCGTTTGGAGTCTCTAAACCCAGCTCATTTCTGCAGTGCATTCCTGTGCTTCTCCTCCCAGAGAAAGGAGGAGGATTCCTCCCCAGATCTGCCACTTGTGGGCTCCCTGCCCAAAGAGCTGTGGCCTAACTGTGCCTTGGTACCTCAAGCAGAGATCCCATTCCTTGCTTCCATCTCTGCAGCCAACTTCCCCACTCTGATACCTGGGAGCTCTGCCACAGTCAGACAGCTCTTGTCTTTCTGTGACCCCATGGGTTCTGAGACTATACTACCTCTATGAGAAGTCCACCCCCACTTAGTTTCTGGAGCTATGTCCCTCAGTGGAGTAGACTTCTAGAAGTTCCATTTTTGTGCTCCGCCACTCTACTGCTTATCCATAGCCGCCTGCCCCCCAACCCCGCTGTGGTCTGTCTTCCCATATATTGCCTTGGATTCACTTCTCTGCACATCCTACCTTCCAGGAAGTGGTCGCTTTTCTGTTCCTAGAACTGTTCTACTCTTCTCTTCTAATTCCTGTTGGATTTGTAGGTGTCCAGAATGGTCTGATAATTATCTAGCTGAACTCCTGGGACCTAATGATATGTAAGTGCCCTACTCCTCCTGCTCCTTCCTTTAATAAGGAAGTTTTAAATACCTTACCAGATTTTTTTCTACCCTGGCCTCACTTTGTACAGCTACTTATAACATGTCAAGTCCAAGCTTTAAAAAGATTTACCTATTTTGGTGTACTGATTAACTCCCTTTTCTTATGAAGGAAACAGAGTAGTAGCTGTCAGTGTTTCAATAGGACAAGTGAAATTGTGAGATCATAAAGAATATATGTATTGGTCTATTTCCCTGGTTTGTGGCGCAGACCTTCAAAACCCTTGTGATTTTTCTAAGTGACAAGAATAGTAGGAGTATCTTTTGCTTTAGTATTTGTTCTTTGACCTTAATTCCTGACACAGAGTTTAAATCCCTTGAAACTTTCTGGGAGGTAGGAAAACCATTTGTTTTAATGAGGCAACTCTTGGTGGGCTTCTGGATCGGGGCTGGTCACAGAAAGACTAAGCCATTATTAGAAGCTTAGAATTTTCAACTCTACCCCCCACCATTCTCCAAAAAGAGGAGAGGAGCTGGAAGGGGAGTTAATGATTGATCATATCTGCCTGGATGCAGCTCCATAAAAATCCAAAAAGTATTGTGTCCAGAGAGTATCTAGAGTTGGTGGATATGTGAAGGTGCTGGGAGAGTGGCTCAGAGAGAGCATGGAAGCTCTGTCATTTCAAGCACCCCATTTCTACATATCTTGCCCTATATATCTCTTCTATCTTACTATTCCTGAGTTATATCCTTTTATAGTAAACTGGCGGTCTGATAAGTAAACTTTTTTCCTGAGTTCTGTGAGCCATTCTAGCAAACTGATCCTTCTTTCCTAAGGAAGGAGTCATGGAAACCTTTAATTTATAGCCAGTCAGTCAGAAACACAGAGAACAATCTGGATTTAATATTGAGATCTGAAGGTAGGGGATAGGGAGCAGTTTTAAGGGATTGAATCCTTAACCTATAGGAATTTGATATTCTACTTATGTAGATAGTGTTAGAATTGGGTTAAAATATGGGACAACTAGCTACCATCGCAGAGAATTGTTCAGTGTGTGAAAAACCTCCATATTTGGTGACCTGAAGTGTCAGAAGTGAAGTGTTCTGTGTTAGTAGTAAAGGAGAGCCACACAGGAGAAATGAGTTTTTTCAAATAGTTGTTCAGGAAGGAGTTAATGTCGCCTCTACTTTGTCAGCCTACATTTCCTAAATCAGTGCCCCAAACCCAGAAACACCTAATTAAGATCCCGAAGGAGAATCCTATCAGAATCCATAAGATCTAGAGCCCCTTTAGATCAGCAAGTTATCACCACAGGGCAGCTTTTCCTATTTCTTACCAACTGTACCAGAGTTTCTTGAGTAGAACAAATAAGTTCAGTATGATCCATGAGCTCCTTCACACATAATTCTAAGAATTTTGTAAGTCTTTCTGTGGTGGAACTGAGAGGATTGAAGATAAATCAACTACTGTTCAGGGCTGAGGTCCTAACACTAATCTCCCTTATTGAGAACTTTCCTTAATCATATATATATATATTTTTTTTTTTTGCCAATTTTTTACCTTTCTCTATAATTTCCCCCTGTGAACATGAAAGTTTGGGCTAATCTTTGGAATCTGACTAGATGCCACTCTTGCCATACCCAGAATATAAATCATCTTGTGTTTTAGTGTAATTTTCTTCCAAGATTCTTTCCTATGGTATTTCTACTCTAGCTTGACCATGATCTTCTCTCCCTATTCTTAGACACAGACTATAATTAATTCAGATTGAGACTCATGTCTCCTGACCCTCAGCTCAGCAATTTTTACTCTATAAATGAAACTACTGCCCAGATCTATTGTAAATATTGATTCTAAAAAGACTTCAGTGTAGTTCAATTTGCTCAAACAATATGGAGACAGCTTGAATTTCTCTTAGGATATTAGCTAAATACTTTTAATGTGTGTGGATATTTTTACAAATAAATTTAGGTAATGTATACACACAAGTTAGATATACATCCTAAGACTATTTTCTTGATACTGTAGACTGTTAGCAAGCAGAATAAAACAAAACAAAACCAAAATAACTTGAAAATTCAAAACCAAATATTGTTACTCAAGTATTTCATGGGAATTGGCAGTGGCAACTAGAATCTAAATGTCTTTAGAAATCAAGAATCTATAGGTATTATGGATGGAACACAGACATCCACTGCTGAAACATGTGACTATTCAATTGAAACCCGTCAATCCGGAATAACAATGGATTATTGCCCTGAAAAGAAAAGACTATTACATTCAAACAAACCTGGGAACAAAAATCCAGAGAATGGTGCTTTCATTGTCATGACTCTTTAGTCATCTTTGGTTATTCTTCTTTCTTAGTTTTTCTACTTAATAAGGGTCTTTGCCTCAAGGCAGTTTCATGATCCACTGAAATCTGAGCAACTCATGGGTCTAAATTTTCTACCATTTCCTTGAGTTCAGCATCAGGTGTGACCATCCAAGGGACCTTTATAATAATGAAATTTTTGAAAATACTTGGTGACCTTTTTTAAAAAAATTTGATATGTTGGACAATTAACAATAAATTCTCCCCATGGATAAAACAATGTAATTCCAATATTTCTTGAGGAAAATATCAAAAAGAGTAGAAGTGGTATAAGCACAGTTAGTTCTGAAAAACAAACACTTGTATCTTCCTCATATGGAGGAGAAAGAATAGCTTAAAGTGATTGCAATTTGCCAAATATTAAAATTTGTCTTATGCAGGTTTCTGTGACTCTAAAACCAAAATTATTTTCAAGACTTTAGGCTGTTTCAGGTATTCTGTCTCAAGAATGCTGCGTTAGCTCTTTTGTATAGTTATGAAAAAAATATGGAATATTTAACATTCCAATTGCTCAGCTTCCACACACACTAAGCAACAGTAACTTATTAATCTCCCCCAATAAATCCCAAGTACAGAAAAGATTAAGGTGCTGTGCATTTATTTTGATTAAAATAATTTATGTAAATTTTAATTCAAATTAGGCTCAGCATTAGGCACCTAGAATATTAATTCAGGAACTAGTTTTATTAGTCCAGATTCACATGCAAGAGTTTTGGCCAAGGACATTGAAGCGCCACTCTATCTTTATTAGCCATCAATTGGCAACCATTTATTGGGTACCTTCAAAGCATTGGGGAGGAGTCTGAACCTCAAAAAAATCACCATCTGTTTGGGGCAGCATGACTAAATCACTTGAAGCCATTTGAAAAAAGAAACAAGATAGTTCATAATTAAGTGCTAATTTGCTATAGAAATTCAAGGAAGCAGAAGGGTACTGAAAGCACCTGGATTCCCTGAAAATTCTATGGAAAACTTTCCATTTTGGGTAGCCTTAAAAAAATGTGGAGAAACTTAGGGTAAATGGAGAAGCATGAAGGAATTCATAGGCAATGAGTACAAAGGTGTTAAGTCATAGAATGAGGTCAGATAAATTGATGTATCAGATTCCAAAGAATCCTTGTAGTGCGTGTTGTTTGTCTGAGTAAAAGTAGAGACCTTGTGCTTTTTCATCACCTTCTATCTCATGCATAGTGCCTAGCATGGGGTATGAACCTTATAAATACAGTATGGTTCTTCACTGTAAGACAGAGGAGGGGCACCTGGGTGGCTCAGTGGTTTAAGCCTCTGCCTTCGGCTCAGGCCATGATCTCAGGGTCCTGGGATTGAGCCCTGCATTGGGCTCTCTGCTTAGCGGGGATCCTGCTTCCTCCTCTCTTTCTGCCTGCTTCTCTGCCTACTTGTGATTCTATCAAATAAATAAATAAAATCTTTTAAGAAGAAGAAGAAGAAGACGATGACAGAGGAGTCTGGATTTGATAGAGGAAGTGGGAAATATAAATTTGAAAATAAAAAAGTTACTGTCTTATTTAAGTTGGCATATACTTGCTGATTTTATTGGTATCACTTTGCTAAAAAGATTGTTAACTGTAAGTAAAAGTTTATTCAGTTACTTATATATACATAAGAGTAGAAGTGAGAATAGAATGAATAATGATTGGATAATTCATTTTGATTCAAACTTCTTTATTGTATCATCAGATAAAGTTAATGATTGGTTTGCATTTGCACTCCTGAGCACATTTTAGCAAAAGTAAAATCAAGTCTATTTTGACTGGAAGAAAAAAGAGCCCTGAGTGGAAAGTAAATTAAAGATAAACATGGCATACTCATTCAGTCAGTCATTGTGGTAGCCAGCCTCCAAGATGACCTCCGGTTATCTCTGCCTCCTGGCATCGACACTCTTGTATAGTTTCTTCCTATATGAGTATGAGCTGGTGTGATAGTGTGCAACTTGGAGAGTAGGTCATAAAAAGCAGTGTGACCTCTGTCTCTGTCTCTTTTCCCATTTCTGGAATCACTCTCTCTGGGGGACACCAGATTCCATGTTGTGAGTTGCCCTGTGCAATGGCATGTGACAAGGAACTGAGTGAGGCTTCCCACCACAGCCATGTGTGTGAGTTTGGAAACATACCATCTAGTCCAGTCAGGTCTTCAGATGACTGTAATTCTAACTGACACCTTGACTGCAGCCCCATGAGAGACCATGCACCAGAAATACCGGGTTAAGGCATGCTCACATTCCTGACTCTCATAAATTGCATGAGATAATAAATATCTGTGGCTTTAAGTCAGTTAACATATTTGGGAACACCATGTGAAAAGCTTTGAATACTGTTAGGATATATAGAGAGAAGCCTTGGATTCTGTCCATAAGGGCTTAACAGTTGAGTGCAGAAAATAACACATGTGTACAAATACCTGTCATAGGATTTCTATACTGTAGGAAGAAGACTGAGCAATAGGGGCTTCAAGGCAGAGCAAGGTTGATTTGGGGCTTGAAGGATGAGGATGCTTTAAACAGATGAAGATGTTGAGGATACAGTGCATAAATGGTTCTATTTTATGGTAAGTTTGATAACATTGCAAAAATAGAGTGGCTGAAAAATCAAGTTAATTATAATAATTACAACAATAATGCTACAGTACATATTCTTTATTTTAACAGTATTTCCACCTATAGTACTTTATCCCCACAAGAATCAAGAGAGATGGGCAGAACAGTCATTATTGTACCCACTTTATCGGCAGGAAAGTTAAGATTCTGAGGGCTCAACATTATGCCCAAGGTAAGACAGGCAGTAACTTGTAGAATTGGAGCTTGGACTCTGAAAATAAGTGCAGAGTATAAACCAATGTATACAGTGAAATAGCCTTAATTAATTACAGAAAAAAGTACTGGAAGGAGTCAGGAGGAAGTAAAATCCCTTCTGTAGAAGTTCTTAAAATGAAGAAGAATTGAATGGTATAAATGGTGCCTTAATCAGGAAGACTGGCAATTGTCTCCCAAAAGATTTCTCAGGGTGGTGAATTTACTGATGTCAGAAATCAGAGCTTTGTAAACTCTCAAACCTGACTTAGCCAGCACACAAGCAGGTCTTTCTTTCAAAGGAATATTTGTATTAGCAAAATGCACAGGCAGATTTAATTTGTAATGAGAAAGGTCACTCCCATGCACCTTAGAATTTTCTGTTGGCATAGTTAGGACATTCGTTCCCTTTATGCAGGCAGTAACAACTTGGTTATGCCCATGGTCTCAGGATGAGAAGAGTTGACTGGATGGTGTGAGAGGCATTCCTTAGCTTGGGGTAAGCGCGGGAGACTGATGCACTATTCCTTCTTTAGAGGTCACCTTGCCAGGAACATCAGTTCTCTGTTCAGGAGTTACTCATCTCTCAATAGAAATTTACTTCCAAAACTCTTTCTGTACCAGCTTCTTAGGGCTAGATTTACAAAAATATTAAAAACTGAGTGGTTTGAAAGAGGCAGAAATTTATCCTTTCAGTTAGAAAAATGGGAGGTGTCAACAAATTCGTGCTCCCTCGGAAGTCCTAGGAAAGGGGCTTTCTTTCCTTCTTGGATTCTGGTGACTTTCAATAATTGTTGGCATTCTTTGGTTTAGAGCTGAATCATTCCTATCTAGAACTCCATAGTCACAGAGCCTTTTTTTCCTCCATGTGAGTTCTGTCCTCCTCGTATGAGGACACCAGTCATTGGATTCAGGGCCCACCCTAATCCAGTATGACTTCATCATAATTTAGTTGCATCTGTAAAGACCCTATTTCCAAATAACGTTACATTCAAAGGTACCAGAGTTAGAATTTGGGCATATCATTTTGGGGGAACACTGTTTACCCCACCATACTGTCCTTCTGCATGCTTCTACTCCTGACCAACCTCACTCACACCCTATCCAAGTTAGAATCTTTCTGCATTCAAGTGTAATTTTGGCCTGAGAATCTTTCTACCTCCTTAACGTATCTTTGCTTATAAATGACCTCCTTTTATATCCATTACTTTAGGGGGAAATAGAGTAGGAGGCATTGGAAAACCCTCTCTTAAATAATTGGTTTCTTTGTGATTTTTTAATTTCAAATACCAGATATTTCCTCCATTCCTAATTTCACAGATTACAATTCCTGCAACTGCTACTCTATCAAGAATCCACTGTTAGTGATGGGAGCATGCGGGGGTGGATAGTACTTTGGGAATCAATGCCAGTACCAACAAGGAGCTTACAAGGAGGGTATTAGCCTCTCCTTCAAATAATCCAAACAGAAAACAATAACATTCTTGGACAGATAATGCTGCTTGATTTATCTTTCTTTCTTTCTTTTTTTTCTTTTCTTTTTTTAAAGATTTTATTACTCATTTATTTATTTGACAAAGAGAGAGTGAGAGAGGGAACACAAGCAGGGGGAGTGGGAGAGAGAGAAGCAGGCTTCCCACTGAGCAGAAAGCCGGATGCAGGCTCAATCCCAGGACCCTGGGATCATGACCTGAGCCAAAGTCAGTTGCTTAATGACTGAGCCACCCAGGTATCCCTGATTTTTCAATCTCACATCAAATGTAGACAAAAACGCCTTTACCACGTATTTGAATTTTTCCGTACAATGTAAGTTGTTGCAAATAAAACTTGAAGGGAAGTTCCCTAGCCTCCACAGCAACCAAACTGGTACCTTGTAAACCCCTGCCATGTAGAAGTTCCAGAGTAGCTTCTGTTGTTAAATAGCTGCATTCTGAGCTGATTTGTAGCTCACCTTTTGGATGCCCTTTTCATCTACCCATTTCTAATTGTACAATGGAAAGGTATCTACAGTTATACTGAATGCATTTTCAGGTGAGTAAATCAAATTCATAAAATCAAGGCCAAAAATAATAAGTATGGCTACAGAAAACAAAACAACAAACAAAAAAACAGTTGCTAGATAGAAATGTGCTCTTTTAGAAAAAAGATTATCTGGCCTAGAAGTCAGAAGACTTTGGTACTCCTGTTTGTTGTGACCTTGTACAAATGACTTGTCCTTTCTATGTCTTGTCATCCTCCCTTTCTATCCTAGGTCTCTGTATGTGTTCACTGGACTTTCACAACAAGAAGCATAGGCAGGTGGATTAAAAAGCAAACAAAAAGTATTTCCTCACAGTTCTGGGGACTATATAAGTCTGAGGTCAAGTTTTTGGCAGGTTGGTTTCTTCTGAGGCCTTTCTCTTTGGCTATTCTTCCTGTGTCTTCATGTGGTCTTTCTTCTGTAAGTGCCTATGTCCTAATTCCCTCTTCTTATGAGGACACTGGTCATATTGGATTAAAGTCTACCCTAAAGATAACATTTAACTTAATCGTCTATTTAAAGACCGTGTTTTCAAATAAGGTCACATTCTGAAGTACTGAGTATTAGGACTTCAACATACGAATTTTGGGTGAGGAACACAATTTCAACCTTAACAAAGGGACATTGTTTTAAATAAATACATGGTGTGTGGTGAGAGTAGATTTTCTACTGATAGAGAGCAAAGTTACAGATAATCAAGGAGACTAGGCTGGAAAGAACCACATAGTATTGGATTAGAATCAGAGATATCAGTGAAATTTTTTGATTAGTTGAGTACAGATAAAGATAGATTCAGAAATAATTGCATGTGTGTGTATACATAGGCCACTGTGCATACATATATGTCTAAGCTCAGTCCATGGAAAGGGACTAGAAGCGGTGGCATGCCAGTAGCAATAAGCACATCCAGCACCTCAATTCTGGCTTCTAAATACCATTATGCAGCGAAAGGAAACAGAGCTCCTTGGAAAAACAGTTAACGTTAAATCTGGGGCAAGGAAAGTGAAAGATGAACATGAAGCATCCAGTAGTGCCAGAAAGCAAAGAAGTGCTCCAAAAATAAAAGGATTTCAAAGGGACACCAGAAACAACTGAAAAGAACTCTCAACTATCAGAAGGAAGAACAGTTGGGCAAGAAAATAGTGTGGTGTTGGATTACAACCCAAATTTGTAACCCAAAGTATAAAAATATGTATATACAAATACCTACTGATATAAATAAGCAACTAATGAATAAATAAATATGGAGGAAGTCACAGATTTTTTTTTATAAAAGTATTCCAAATAGTGTAAGTATGGACTAGACTTAGTTATCCTCATTCAAACAGTAGAGTGTGGACAGGGGAATGTCGGTAAGTTCACTGTGAAAAACCCTGCCAGCCACTAGCTTGACCAAGTGATCAAGTTAGTAAGTTGTGTTAATAGCATACACCCCAACAGGATGTGATGAAGATGAACTTCAACTTTGTGGTACTGTTTCCCAAACCTGTGTCCCCAGTCTAAGCATAAGAACATCAGATAAACTTAAATTGAAGGGCATTCTACAAAATACCTGACCAATACTTTTCAAAACTGCCAAGGTCATAAAAAAGAAAGACTATGAACCTATCACAGGGGGCTCCTGGGTGGCTCAGTTGTTTGGACGACTGCCTTTGGCTCAGGTCATGATCCTGGAGTCCCGGGATGGAGTCCCACATCGGGCTCCTAGCTCCATGGGGAGTCTGCTTCTCCCTCTGACCTTCTCCTCGCTCATGTTCTCTCTCACTGTCTCTCTCTCAAATAAATAAATAAAATCTTAAAAAAAAAAAAAAAAAAAGAACCTATCACAGACCAGTGGAGATTAAGGAGGCATGACAACTAAATGCAGTGTGGAGTCCTTAATTGGGTCCTGATAGAAAAAGGACATTCATGTAAAAATTGGTTAATCCAAGTAAAATCAATAGTTTAGTTAGTAGTTGGGGGAAAAAAAAAGCAATGAAAGAAAGAAAGGGAAGACTTCAATAGGGTGGCTCTCCTCTAGCTATAGAATTTTTAATGTTTTAGATGTGAGGTTAACTGAGGAAATATGTCAGAGAAGGATCTTAAGGTCTTAGTGCTATTTTTTTTTTTCTATTTTAAAAATGCTTCTTCCTACAGATTTTCCTTCCATTGTTAAGAGAGAGAGAGTTGCAGAAAGCTTTCCTGCAGGTAAAGGAGCCCTAGACACCAGGTGGCCAGTTAGAACAAGAATTTGAGGAGGTCGACCTGAGAACTGAGTAAAGAGTCGTCCTCGGAAGGGGGACTCAAGGGAATCATATCCTAAGCCTAACTGCCTATAGACCTGATCTTGGACAAGTTATATTTTTATGCCTGGATTTTTTTTTTGTCTGTAAACTGAGGAATTAGAAAATATCTAAGGTTCCAATTATAACATATAATTCTACAACCCTCTGTATGTATAGGCAGTAGAATCTGAGACATAGGGAATGCAATTTCTGGGGGCGGGTACATGATGCTCTTTCATACACCACAGTGACACCTGCTGGGGGAATGTGGTTATCTCCCTGGGTTGGGTAGCTCGGAAAATCCTACCTCGTGTGAGAGAAAACCCTGTAGACTCAGGTTGGACATCAGCTGTAACTTAGATAAAGCATTCCTTTTGAAGGGAATTGAATTTTGCTGTTCTCTTTCTTGCCTCCTCTCCCCCTTTCAGGCATTATCTAGCGTATCTAGCAGATCTGGCACTCCCCAAAATTAACTATGACATCTTAAGCAAATTACTTAACCTCTTTGAGCCTGGATATCCTCAGTTATAAAATGGGAATTAAAAGTAACAACTTTGCATTGCTTTATGAGCATGAATTGAGCAAATCCAATTCCAAGACTGTGATTTGTTATGTAATTCTTTATTTAGGTGGATAATATGAAGACTTTTCTGCTCTGTGATACCCATCAAGTATTAAACGACAGTGGTCTGTTCATGTCAGATGACAGAGAGGGTCAAAGAACAGAATCCTGGCTGTTTGTGTCTTTGATAAAACCCAGAATTATGTCATGAGGAGAGGTTTAATTTTTCTGACTATAAACTGAGAAGATTTGAAGATATAGTTTTAAAGTAGTATTTAGCAGCACATGATTAATGGTTATGTTCATAAATCAGCAATATGCAAGTCACTGACAGATTTCCTCCTGGGGGGACCTGAACAGCAGGGGAGAAACACAGTTGTGGGGCTAGCCAGCATCCGGTGGAAGCCTTAGTGGAAGATTGATAACTTGGGAATATTTTCAGCATGTATGGATTTGTGTTAAATAGGTTTTCGAGAAAGTTTCTTCTCTAGCTGTGGCTTTACATTGGCACATGTTCTTATTTTATTGTAAATGAGATTTTCCATGATAAGCTGCTCAATTCTCTCTTCTGTGCATCTGCTCTCCTCTTTGTGGCTGTGGGAAGGGAGGGATCAGCCGCAAGGTGCCCTGGGGACTTGGGCTTCTGGCACAACAACTGATCTCAGGAAGGCTCTTGTCCCATTTATACATTTTTTAAAAAATATATTTTGAAGAGGTATTGAAAATGAGATTATTTCTTTAGAACTCAGGGATCAGAAAGTATTCCCTGGGAACGCTTAGCTGAATGATGCCTCTTCATCTAATATTGGGTTTTATATATCCCAATTTAATGTTATGAAGTTCTTTTACCTACTTGTCTTGTGAAAGAAGAACTTTTCTTGTGATTCTTGCCAGATCATTTGATACTCATCAGACATTATTACTGTGTTCTCCAATAGCAGGGAACTGAGGTACAGAGAGATTTAATTTGCCCAAGTTAAGAGCTCTCCAGGGTCCCCCAGTCTCTAGGTGGATACCATCCCATGCCTCTGGAATGACCATATCATTGTGCATAGAAGATGGAAACCCATTATTATTGAGATTGTCATACAAATACTGTTGCTAAAGTAGTAAGTCTCTTGCTTGGGTATATGTCCATGTCCTTGTAACTGTGACCTTTTACTCAGTTTTCATCCCTAGATTTAAAATTGGTATTTAAATATCCTTGATGATAAGGAACTTCTGAAAAATGTTTATATATATTTCTGAGTAGAAATATTCTGATTTTACCAAGTATTTTTAGTAGGGTCAAAATAGCATGGGCTAGAGCAACAAAGAACCTCTATTCTATTTACAGAAAAAAAAAAACACACACACAACAAAACTCAAACTCCTTGGGCTTCTCACACTCTCCTGGAGCTGGTACAAACTGCCTTTTCAATGTTGCTTTATCCTATCTCCTATCCCCATGGGGTAACACTCTAACTTCACTGTGCAGTGGACTCCTGGCTCCATCACACTTCTACAATGAGACAAGTATAGAAATTAAATTTTCAATCAGATCCCCAAGTATGTCTGATGCGACGAGCTTGTGAGTTGACATAATGGACCCTGCCAGTCCCACAGGACCTGCTTTACTACAGCATGACCTCTGTCACTGTGCCTGATCTTACTTCCCAAAATACTACTTTTATTTCAAGACCCAGGTCAAATGACCTGGCATTCATCAAGCTTTGGCTAATTAATTCTACTACAATTAATTCTTCCTGTGTCACCCTCTTAGAATATATTCATGTGTTTCCATTTACCTCTAGTTGTTGATCCCCAAGAGAGAAGATGTAGAGTCAGCCCCTAATGCCACATCCCGCAGTTCTCAGTAAGCGTTGACAAAGTGCCGCATCTAAGTGTATGGGTAACTTCAGAGCACAGAGGTCCTGATGTTACTTCATTCTGGAGACAGAACCAGACCGATCAGGTCTTTCTGCTTGGCCCTCATTCTCAGAGTGCGGGATTAGCTGTTTTGGATTTCATTTAGCTCCATCCGTCTGCTCCAGACGTCTTGTTAAGCTTGAGCCAGCACCTGACAGCCTAGTTTGTGGTTGAAGGAAAGAGGTAAGAAAAGAAATAGATCATACTTATTAAGGAATTCTCTGGGCAGTTGTCTTGTTTAGATTAATAGATGAATGGTAGACTAGAAAGGCTTCAAAGTCCTACATCATCCCACCTTTTGGTTTGTTATTAGATATATGTGTCTAATTTTAAGAACACTTCATGCTTTGAAGACTATATTCATTAAATGCTGACAATTATTTCAAAACATATATGTGAACACAATTAAGTATGTGCATTTATCAAGAAATAGCATTTTTTGTTTTTTATTTGTTTGATGATTTCATCTGAAAGTAGCTTCACACTGCCATAAATACATGAATTTAGTGTTCAGGATAAGGGTTTCAAGTACAGGATTTAAGAGTATTTAGATATAAGTGCAATTGTTAAATAGAGAAATCGCAAATGCCATACTACTGAACATAAAATTGAATATGAAATATAATTGTTGATCCAAGAGATCCCATTGAAGAACAGCTGTTTAAGCCTTCTGGAAGACATTTTTGGAAGTATGATTGAGAATCTATTTTAGATGTAACAGGCACCTTCTTATATTTTCCTACATTTTTCTTCATTATTGTTAAAGGGTATCATCTGCTTTCAGTTTTGTATTTAATTTCAATTCACACTCATACAATAAGGTCACCTACCTTACTCAGCTCTGTGAAATTTAATCTAATTTTGGAATCCAGGTAGAAATCAAGGTCTAGATACCACTCACCAAGTTTAGGAAGGCCTAGGTTGAACTGGGTGTCTTGCATTACTCTACTTCCAGTACCAAGAAATGGTTCCTTTCCTCTAGTAAAATCCTTTAAGAAGTAATAACACAGTTAGAAATTAAGTATAAGGGCCGGCTGAGAAGTAGGGGTCGTCCCTTAGCAGCAACAGTGAATTGTAGACCTAGTGTATGCATGTGTTCTTCTCAAAACACAAAACAAGAAAAACTCTTTGAAGTTTTTTTTTTTTTCTTAAGATAGAATTTTAACAAAGCTCTCTCCAAATGCCAAAGCACAAACATTTTAAAAAGAAAAAAAAAAAAAACTGATTTTAGGGAATAAGTACATTTCCTTAGTTCTTAATACCAATTAAATGATGCAAAGCCCTTCAGCCTCGTTACAACAGCCAGCTTTTGAACACTCCGAAGTGCTCTCAGTGTTCAAAAAAGACTCAGCATTGTTGCTTGATCCAGTAATACTGAGCTTCCTGAGAATTGTTTGCTGTGACTCTCTTTCATCCTTCAACTCTGGAAAGATTAACTTATCCTGCCTCATTAAATAATGTGTCGGCCTCAGAGATGACCTATTTAAGGAATAATATATTATTGTTTGGGAAGGGGGGATGACTTGGTGAGATTTTCCCATCTCCTTTTTTTCTGAGGTAATAAGGGTCTCACCTCTGTCTCTGAGCACCTTGATTATCAGACGATGGTCTACAGAGTCAGTCCTTTTTTCAACCTCATTGGCCTCTCTCACTCCCTTTTGTTCTATAATGCTCCCCATGGTTCTTGAAAATATGTGAAAGATGGGGGACTGAAAAAAGGACCCTTCCAAGACGTAGGAAATACGATGGCATGACCATTCTTAGGACAAGACAAAATCACGAGGAGTTAGTTATATGTGCTTGGATAAATGAATAAATAAATAGCAGAATGAATGTAGACATTCTTCCCCTAGTATCAACTCTCAGGGAAAATGAATTCACAGAAATACAACATGACCTGAGTAAAATCTTTAATGCATACATAGAATCAGAAAATGTCAGTTCCAGAATTTGGTGAGGAGGGCAAGGTGTATGATTTATAGGTTAACTTTACAGCTATGAACCTTGGAGCTCTTAGAGCACAAGCTGACTGAGACATTACCCTTTAACCAACTGTGCAGCTATCAGCCTAGGAATGGCTTCATGTTGAAGATATCGTGTTTAGAAATCCCATGTGGCCATGGACATTGCCATGGCACTTGAAGTGCTGTTGTTGTTGTTTTTTTCCCCCAGTAATTTTCTCTGAGATACCTGAAGAGACTGTATCCAGACCCTCCCTTCTCCCCATCCGAAGTCGGACTGTGATGGTAATACCAATAACAGTCCTGATGGTAGCACTACTAGTATCCAAGCATCTTTAGGAGGAGGAAGTGCAAAATGATTGTTACTCATTTCAGAGGTTTTGGATCATTCAGGAATTTGCTAATCAGAACATCAGGGATTCAAGGAAAAGAACAAATGAAATGCAACGTAGCCTATTTGTTGGTGAATTCCCCAAACCTTGTGTTCACATTCACTCTCTATGGCACATAGAGTTGCATTTTGTGGTGCTTCAGGGATAAGAAAGATAGGCACCTTGAGGTTTGTGGCATGTTTTAATCTTTTGCTACTTTGTATCCTGATTCTATTAGAGTGATTAGGATATTTCTTTTTTCCCCTCTGAATTAGAAGCTAACAGGCATGAGCTCTAGTCTCATATTCCTAATTCTGTCCTTTTTTGGATAATAGCTTTTTAATATATAATTCACATACCATAACAACTCAGCATCCATTCATTGAACATGTACAATTCACTGGTTTTTAATATATCCACAAAGTTGTGTTAATTCTGTCCAGTGAAGTGTCTATATCACTTTGGATAAATCTGAGTCTGAGTTTCCTCATGTGTAAATTAAGGATGAATCAATATATATTTTAGTCTTCTTTTGAACAGTGAGTCTATAATTTCAAGCCTCACCATAATCTATTTATGTAAAAAGTACACACGTCATAAAATAGAGTAAATGTTTTATAAGTTATCATTTTAGAAGATATTCTCTCTCTCTCTCACACACACACCCCACACACTTCTTTCCTCCATGGTCTCCAACTTTCTCTGTCATTCCAAATCCACTTTACACCCTACCTCTTTACTTACTAACTGAACTTTTCCCCCACAGACTCATTCTCATGAACGTCTGCTATATTTTTTCTATCATGTACAAAGATTGTCTCAGATATGGGTTAATATAGTTTTATAAGTCTATTTTTTTTTCTTAAGCAAGACTATACACTTGATTCTTTTTATCTCACACACCACTTTCCACTCATACGCAGTGAGTAGTTGTTGAGTCTCTCAAATGTGATTCCTCAGAAATAAACTTGAAATCTTAAAATGTAGATGAGTTCTTCCTGTGCCAACTGCCAGAGTCAGTTTACAAAGGCTCAAGTATTTTGAAAATGGAAGCACTTTAGGAATTGCCAGGGCAGAGATAATCATTGGGATTGCAGCTGTGTACCTTAACATACAGGCACTTACTGCCTCGAGTAGCAGCTCATGATATTGATTGACCAGCATTGCAAGTGCACAATTACATATTGCTCCAATGGGAGTTAATAATTAAACCTGTACAAAGCTCTCTATAACAACCATATTGTCATGGTAAATTTCATCGGACATGGTGAGTTGTGTCTATGATAGCTTCTGATCAATGACTAATATTGTTTGGGAGATTTTCTAGTTAAGCAACACATGGTGACTTCTGATAAGGACTTATCTAATATAATAGATGGCAGAAATCCATTTTTCAATGCAATCAAGTATATATTGTATTAAAAAATCTTTCTAAGTATTTTCACTTAAACTTTGCTAATATAGTTAGATTTTTTTTTTTTTTTAATTTAACAAGGTCTGGTGCTTCTTATTCCCGTCTTAGCTACAGTAGCATTGATACTTGAAATGCTACCTATCCGGAAAGAGTATAGTGATAACAGCCTAGGAAATGGTCGTGCTCTCATTAACTGTGCTAAAAGGCCATAGCCTAGAGCTTCTTCCTCTGTGAGCTCAACAGGACAACTACTGGCAGATGGAAATACACACATGAGCTGTGGGAGCTTCCCTCCTCCCAGCCCAGTAGACAATATAATGAAAATGTAGGTGCTGTAATAAACTGTGGTAATACAATGTGTGATAAGGATATTTTCCCCCTTCACACCAAGTTACATGTTTTCTCATAGGAAGGGAGAGAAGAGGCTGATCCTCATAAAATGTTTCTGAGACCAATGCTTTTTATACCTCTTAATTTTATGTAATGGAACAGTACCCCTTCTGAATGGTCGCTGCTTCTACTCCTAGTCCCCGTGTGCTGTGAGGCACAAACTTGCTGTATAGTCCTTATTATTTTTAGCTCTTTATTGTGTTCTTCTGATTACTTTTTTTGGCTCAATCCATTATCCCTTCTTTGATGTTTCTACCTTGCTGTCATACAGACTCCAACCCTACTTGTAGTTGTCAACCCACCTTGTCAACCCTCTCCCAAATTCACTGAGCATTTACAATACAGCCCCTGCTCATCCTCATCAGCCTGACTTACTTGCATTGTGGACCATCCAAAAACTAGTCCCAAGATCAAGTTCCTTAATCTTTGCAAGTCCAATGACTGTCTTCTCTGCACCCCTGAATATGGTTCTTATATGTTCCAGTTTTTCTGGGTTAGTCCTATTTATGCTTATTGTCATGACATGATTATTAATAATACTCCCTTTAATTCTCAAACATGTTATTTTTCTGTCACATTTCTGTTTAATATTCTTATCATTTCTCAGCACTGAAGTTTCCCTACTAAAAAAAGCAGTATCATATATTTCCTTTCCATCTAAACCAGACCTGGTATGTATGACCCATTTTAGCCCCTTTGTGTGGTCATCCTAAAATTCTTGCTCCTTTGGCCTTGTGGGGGTTTCACATTGCAAACTGTCATCCTTCGGTCAAGCCAGTCATCTGCTTTCTGGGGTCTATAACGTGCCTCAAGGACATTCAGCTCTTTACCAGGATTTTGCTCCCACAAGTCTATGGTCACCATCTTTCTTGGGCTCCCACAATACTGGACCATGAATTTATAAGACATTGGTCTCCTTTTGTAAAACAGCTCTCCTAAAATCTCAAAGGAACTTTCTGTCTCTTTTGTAGTGAAACTGAGGTAGATTCTTGGAGGTAAGCTATTTCATCAGTCTATCTCCGTATACAGACACTTGTATACATCATCACCCACCTTCACCACCTTTTCTCCAGGACTGGAGGGAGAGCTTTTCTTTCTCTAATCCAAGGCCAGTCACTCTGACTTCACCTTTCTCTTTTCTGCAATGTTTAATCAATTATTTACTTTTTTTTTTGCCTTTAATTTCTAATATCTCATTCTCTACAATTTTCTTCCCCACAGACTTTAGTATGTTACTTCTATTTCAAAACAAAACAAAAAAATAACTTTCTTGGCCCTAGCCTCTCCTTTACTTACTACCTCATCACCAGGCTTTCTTTTCTTCTTTCTTAGACAGAAAAGTCTACCCTTTTTCAGCCCCTATAATTGGGTCCCTCCATCACCTCACTGGTTCTTTCCTAGAAAATATCATTAATGATTTTCCAATTGTCAAATTTGATGCTCTCTTCATAGACTTCATCTTACAGGGTATCTAATGACATTTTACCACACTGACCATCTAGTTTTATTTCCAGTATGAAAATGGCCTTTTTTGTTAACCTCTTCATTCTTCCAAAACTCTACACAAAGTTATCAAGGCAAAGCCAGGTTTGAGCATCAGGGAGCACAGGTAAATGATAGGGGGCTGCAGGGTAGCTCTTAAAAACGTATGTAAGAATATGGGTTGGATTTTATGGGTTTCATCATCTTGTTTTCACACTGCTTCTTTTAATGTCTTTTTTTTTTTTTTTTAAATCATGTCAGGTCAATTTGTTACCTTAAAATTATTACAAAGGATTCTTTTTGGAAAATGTGCTCAGATGACATGACTTGTGTTAAAACTAAAAGGAAATCAAATCAAATGGAAAAGAAAAAGGAAAAAAAAGAAACCTAGGCAGATAAAAGATTGAGCCCCCCCCCCCCCCAAAAAAAGTCTATGTTTCTCATGCTTAGATTGTGGACAGAAATGGAAAGTCACTACACAGGGCCCAGGGGTTTGTGAGTAGATCCGTAGGATCTGATATTCTCTCCCATTTTCCACTTCCTAGTGTAAATTTGGAATCGAGGAGCTATGTAGGAAATAGATGACCTACATTCTTATACTAAGTCTGAGTTGTTGTATGTTACTAGTTAAGTTTCTTATTATTTAAGGGCCCCTTTATAAAGCTAACATTCTATGATTCTATAAAAATAGGTCTAAAGTAGTTCAGAGATATGAAAGAGCTTTATAAATATAATGTGATACCATTTTGAGTCCCTGTCTCTATACACATAAAACTTTGAACCCTTGTACATGATGAAATTCAAATATAATAATTATCTGCCTTCTAACATTGAAGGAAATATTCTGTTTTTGCATGATACAATTTATTATCTGCCCTATGCCCTTGTAGCATGGATAGCTCATTTGTTTAAAAAAAAATGACAGCTTGTAATTTATTTATTTACAAATTGGGGTCCTGACTTAATAAATAAATGCCTTTCAAAGGCAGTCACAGTAATTTTTAAAGGAAAATTATATAGAGACTGTTTCTAATTATATTTAGCGTTTATGAGAGATGCTCTCCTCATATCCTCAAAGTTCAAGCTTTATTAAATGGAGATGGTGATCGAAGGCTTCTGCTCAAGAGCCTGAGCTTGTTGGAAACACTTGGATGTGAATCCCACACTGAAAATGAAGTAAACGGCATGCCCTCTTGATATACAAACAACACACTAACTGTCAGCCATCGAGTTCGGATTATGGTGGAATTAAACAGGCTGGCCTTTATCTTTTTTTTTTTTTTTTTTGGTCACACATGTAAATTATTTCTTACTCTGTGGATTCAGAGTGCCCCTGTGCACATGGCTTCTTGCTTTTACTGCTGCCTTTTCAACCTTTGTGTCTATGGGTATATGAGACTTTTAGGATTTTCTTTCAATCTGTTTCTCTTAGCCTCTCTCATGTCTTTTCTTTGAGCTGGAGGATATGTTGCAGCCTGCCCATTTATATTCCGGCCCTAATTTATGACTAATCATGCCTCTGGTACCCTCCATGCATCTTAATACGAAGCTTTGGGGCACTTGGTTCCCAGGTGGTGAAATTATCCTGGGCATTGTGTCCACAGCTGTGTCTCTGGCATCGTCTCTAAGGATTCCCTTAAGGAATTATGCTATGCTAAGTGTGACTATAAAGTAACAAGGCAAAAAATAAGTAAATAAGTAAATAAATAAATAATAAAGTAACAAGGCTGGTTTTCATACAGCAATATAAATACCCGTCTCATTTTTTTTTTTTTTCTGAGTCCATTTTATCTCTCTCTCTCTCTCTCTCTCTTAGAGATAGGAGTGGGTAATGACATGTTTCTCAGATGAAGATGGCTTTCCCAATATGAATTTTGATCCCTGAACAGTCCTGGTTTTCAGACTGGTTAATTAAAGAGGATAGCAACCCCAAAATGAATTTTTGGGAAAAGGAAAGGAGGCTAGGTAGCCAGAGGAGTATTAGGAATTCTGGAGCTTCTTACATTTGGTATTTAGGGTTTTGTATGTGAAGGGAAGCTGACACGGGCAGAAAGATCTATTACCATTTGTGTGAAAATCCTTTCTACTATGCTTTATCCCATTACTAGACATAACAGTCCTTTTGATGCCCATGTTGGTAGTCTTCACAAGAAGGGTGGGGTTTCTGTCAAATGTTTCTCTTAAGTAGATAATTGGTCTGAAAGAGAAAAATGGGGCCTAGAGGAAGCACAGGGTCTCTCTGGAATGTGTCCAGTGGAAAGGGCATGAGTCGGAGGATCGAAAAACGCAGATGTTGGTCTGACATTTATCATACTGAGCTGTGTGTTGGTGCACAGATCACTTAGCTGAGTGCCTTGCTTTGAATGTGGGCTGACACATTAAAGGTATTCAAAAAACTTTTGCTGAATGATAAGTGAATTAATAATTGATTTATTAAAAATCTATCATAGGATTTGACAGACCGGGTTTCTAACTAAAACAACTTTATATTCCAATGTATTATCATAACAAAGAACCCAAGGCCAGCTGGATAACCTTTGGACAGGAAGGATTCCCCACTAGCTGATGCTAAATTTTAGGATGGTGAAACATTGGAGACATGGTAACAAGACCGTGATGAAGGTCCATTCTGTCCCTAGTGCCTGATGAGCCTCTGTCACTCTGGAAAGCATAGACATTGTAAAGTGAAATTGACATCTAGACAACAACAATAAAAGCCCAACGTGGAAATAATTCCATTTAAAAAAAAAATCTTGGAATTTTCAACTCTAGAGACATAGGTCTGGATCAGATAGCCCAGTACACGCAGAGGTTTCTGGGTCCAGCCCACAGTCCTTGGAAAACAGCCCTGGATTCCTGATTGTCCTCTAGTTGCCCTCTCAAGAGGAGTCCTGCAGACCAGCACTTGGTAATTATATTTATTATGAAGCCCTAAGGCATGATGGTAATATTTTAGGATTTTGTGAAATATTTTGCAAGTGTAATGAGGTTTCCATTATTTCTGATAGCTGTTTGTGAACATTGTTTCCTTTGACATTTTAAGTTTCCGGAAGGCCATTTTTGAATCCTGCCCATTTCTCTATCACCAAGTTCTAGTGTAATCTTCACCTCAAGGCAGATTATTTGTTAATCAAGAACAATTCAGGATACTGCCAGCTGTGTTCAAGCACTGCCTGGAAAGGCTCTGTACTTTTGTATGTACACCCGTTTATTTGTTTACTCATCCATTCTCCACCCACAACCACCAAACCTTCTACTGGGTTCCATGATATGCACTGGGGAGGAAGAAATGAAAAATATTCGGTATTGCCCTTAAGGAGGTGACAAAGGAATACCCAGTATACAAACACAAAAATGTGGTGAGAACAGTGCTCTGAGAAGGGCAGGCTTATTAAATTCATACCTTTCTGAACTTGGGGTGAGGGACAAGAGGTCAGAGGAGGTCTCATGCAGAGATAGTGCCTGAGCTGAGAGGTGAATGAGGAGGGGAATTAAACGGGAGAAAAATGATGTGGAGGGGAGGGAGGGAGGGACCCGGAAGTGAAGGTCTCTAGACTGTATGAACAGAGTGTGCAAAGGCATCATAGGGAGAAGGTCATGCACTTTAAAAAGCTAGATATGGAAAGAGTAGGACTTTATTCTGTTGTGATCCAGGAGAGGAGCAAGGGGGGAAAAAAAGGAAAGAAATGGTAATATATTCCTAACACTTTGCTATTTCTATTGTGATATTTAATTTTATTTATTATTTTTTTTAAAGATTTTATTTATTTATTTGACAGACAGAGATCACAAGGAGGCAGAGAGACAGGCAGAGAGACAGGAGGAAGCAGGCTCCCTGCTGAGCAGAGAGCCCGATGTGGGGCTCCATCCCAGGACCCTGGGATCATGACCGGAGCCAAAGGCAGAGGTTTTAACCCACTGAGCCACCCAGGCGCCCCGTGATATTTAATGTTAAATTTATCATCTATATGGGGCACCTGGGTGTCTGAGTGGGTTGAAGCCTCTGCCTTCTGCTCAGGTCATGATCCCAGGGTCCTGGGATAGAGCCCCGCATCAGGCTTTCTGCTCAGCGGGAGCCTGCCTCCTCCTCTCTCTCTGCCTGTCTCTCTGCCCACGTGTGATTCTGTCTGTCAAATAAATAAATAAAATCTTAAAAAAAAAATTATCCTCTATATGATTTAGTAGTATTCCTACATATTTGCTTAATATCCTTTGTTTGGATAGGGAGATAAAAGTCCTGCATTTTGGTGCTAGCTTTGATGATTCCTCAGAGAGTGATACAAAGTAAAGTTTGTGATATCTGGCCCTCTTTTTCATCTTCTTATTTCTCCAAGTTAGTCTTGAATTGGCAAAAATCCATCTCATATTTTTTACATGTAAAATTTCTGTAACTTCAACATATTTGAAAAATGATCACCCAGAACACGGGGAGACAGGATCTCATCTAGTACAGAGGCCCATGTCTAAAGAGGTCAACGCTCATTTGCATAGACAACCTGCCGGGCAGTTGGGGCAGGTGTTAACAGAATGAAGCTGTCATAGCCTCTGAAATGTTCTGAGCCTCAGCCATGAACTGTCCCAGCCACAGTCAGGGTCACTGCATCGGAGTCTGTAGGTAGCTCAGCTCTAGAAGGTCAGGAATTTGTTTCCTGCCTCATAGGAGACCCAATCAACAATGTTCTAAAAGATAAATAAAAAGGCTGAAAGGAAAGAAGAGTAGAAGAGTATATGTGAGAAAGCAAATTTGATTTTTTTTAATTTTTAAAATTATTTTTATTTATTTATTTATTTATTTGGGTAAATTGCTGTACTGCGGCAGAATTGCAGCAAAACTACAAAGTAATCGAGCTCTCATCTAAGCTAGAAGAAAAGAATCCAGGGTTAAATGGTAGAAAAACCATGGTCTGGGAAGCCTTTCTGTATAGCCTCGTACCAAAAACTATCTCCTTGTTCACTGTTACTTGTTATGCTAAAGAATCTGAATGCTGAACAAGCTCCCATAAGAAAGACTGATTTTGTATTCAGTCTCTTTCTGGCATTTTGCTCTATGCCTTCCCTGTCCAGCTCTACCTGCTACAACAATGCCTGCAGGATGCTTTGTTATTATTAAACGTGGAAGGGCACCTGGATTGCTAGATACCTATAATTATCTCCATTTTACAGGTAAGTAAACTCATTCTCAGAGTGTTCAAATAAGTAGTCCAAGGTCACATATCCTTTTGAAGAAACTTTTTCAATTCAGTGAATAAACAAATAAATTTTTCTTTGCAGTGAGAGAGATTTTTTTTTTAACTGTTGAAATAACAGAATTAAAGAGGAATAATGCCTTTGTGCTCTTTAGAATGTCGTGAAACAGGCATTCTCAGACATTGCTGGTGAGACTGTGCACTGGCCAAGCTTCTGGAAATCAATTTGGCAACTTTATCAAAGGCTTTAAAAATGTTTGGTATTTTTTTCTTGATCCAGTATTTCTCATTGCAGTCTGTTTTAAGGAAATAATTAGAGATATGGAAAGAACAGAGATAGATAGATGGATAGATGCTGATTACAGCTCTATTTTTAATAACAGTAAAAAATGAGAAATAGTCTATTTTGTCATCCACATGGACATGGCTGATTAAAGTATGGTATAATCATAGGACAGAATATCATGCAGCTATTAAAATATCTTCAGAGAATTTTACTATACATGAGAATATACTCATGATGTAATGTTAAGGAGAGAAAATATAAGATAAAAAATAGAATGTGCAGTGTGACACGTGTGTGTGAGTACGTACACAAAAAAGAGAGATACCCACTAAAATATGCAGGAAGCACACCAATTTGTTATTTGTAGTCTTCTTGGTAGATGAAAGTGCAATTTTAATTTTCTTCTTCATACTTTACTAAATTTTCCAAATTCTCTATAATAAGCAAGGATTTCTTTTAGCATATGGAAAAGAGACGCTACTGTGATTTAGTAACCTTAGATTTAACTGTTTTGCATTCCCAGATGAACCTTCCCTGTTCCACCCCTAACATATACATGTAGGCTAGAAGGGGGGAGAAAGTATGTTGGTTGGGAATAAAGGCTTACCAAGGACAGAAGCTCGTCTCCCTAAGACTTTATGTGATTGCTTAGAAAAAGATCTTTGGTATCCAACTAAATAACTTTATTCTGCCAGTGAGCACAGAAAAGCCAAAGACTTAATTTTGTGCCATAGGGAAAAACATCCTACCCTCTGTCAGCACCCCCTACCCCTGTTCCAGTCATTCTATACTGTGACCTTATACTAATGTGTGTAACATAGTGGTTACTGTTATAACTCTGTCCATTTGTTGTTGACTGTTTCCCCTCTTTGGACCGAAAGGATCACAAGGGCAAATGTCTGTCTCCCTGCTGTATGCTCAATGCTGAGAACATGGCCTGACACAGAGAAGTTCATCTATAAACTTCTGTGGAATGATAACTGAAATAATTAATTCACTACCAATCTGTCAAAAGCTTTGACGTCTAGTCTTTGAAGTTTAATGTTTACTCACCAAGGCTGTTGGTATACTCTCAGACCTGAAGTTGGCTACAGAGTTAGATGTTGGGGAAGGAGTTGGATAGCTCCAAGGATCAGAGAACCTTTGACTGTGTCATCTTAATTTGGGAGATAAGAGAGGTGCTGGTGTCCCACCACAGGTTCGCTTCGTCTTTCTGACCTGGCAGGCAGGCATGGGACAAGATGCCATCTTTTAGGTCCCTGGTGGTATTGGCCTATCATGTGCCCCACTCACTGCTAGGTTTTTCATACCCAGTTTGGGAAATCACTGACTGTTCTGCATGTCTGACCAACAGGCCGATTGATTCAATACATTTACATTTTACTGCACCAATAAGTCTTGCACATATCTAGGAGGATCGGCAAAGATGTCAAAGTCAAATAAAGTACTTTCCCACCTACTTAATTTTAAAATTCACCTGTTAAGTAACACAATGAAGTTTACTGATTTATACAAATAAATAAAAAATAAATGAATAAATGCAATCTTATTGTTCTTCTACTTATTATCATTAACAACCAATATTACATTAAATCATTTACATGCATTCCCTATTCAGCCTTCAGCATATCCCATGGCGTATATGTTATTACCCCATTTTACAGATGAGAAAAATGAGTCTATTATAAAGAAGGTGTGACTGATCATAAGAAGACATAATTCGATACATATTGCAAGTGAGAATCCTTACATAGTAAGTATCCTAGGCATTCCACAAACACTTAGAGCTGGCACTAAGATAACGGTCCATAGCAAATCATCAGGTCACACTGGGAAGCTTCACTTTTCTGAAACATTCCTGCCGGCACTCTTCATTTTCATAATCCAGCATTACATAGTTACCAGGGTTGTCTTTCATCCATGCATTATTTGATATCCTAATTGGTCTGCTTTAAACCTGTGAGCAAACTGCTTTTCAGAGGCAGAGGGGAGATCTGTGAAGAGACACCTGTTCCGAAGGCTCAGAGCGTGACGAGCTGCTGAGTTTATGTGAGGTTCCCAAAGGTGTCACCAGTCGCCACCTGGCCTGTCACCCGTGGAAACCTATTTCTACTGCTGTTCTGGAGTTGATCTGACTCTCATCCTTTATACACCGAGCTCACTTGATTACATCTTCTTGACTTTAGAGTTAATTTTCCTAACTGGTAGAGGGAAGTCATATGGGACATAAAGCCTATTGAGTGCCTAGCTGGGATGTTTCTGAAAACTCCATCAATGGAGGGCTCCCAGGGCCGTGAGAATATCGACAGCTGATTCTTTCGGCTGCACTAGGTCAGGCCTATCCTCGTGCATACCTTGTCTTTAACTTACGATTTTCAGATATTGTCACACATGAGGCAAGAGAGAAAGGACAGTAGCTAACCCATGCGTATGCGGCCATGCAAAACAAGATAGGAGGACTCATACTCAGCCCTCCTGGAGTTCAAGAAAACCATGGAAACCAGTGACCTGTTCAAAACCGAACTTCTGTTTCTGTAAGGGAGAGAGAACAACAACAACAAAAAGACCTAAAGCAAAAAAGGGCAAAGCATTAAGACACCAGCCTGGCCACCTGGGCACCCGTTGAGATCTTGGGTGCTTAATGGCCTGTTAATATTTTGAATCACAGTCTGCAGCACGAGAAGACACAGAATCCTCCCAGGGGCAGCCCCCGTGCACTTAATGGATCTTTTACTTTCAGCTTCCTGCAGGGAAGTGTTTAATTGCATCCATGATTGAGATGATCATTTTTATTGTGTTCAGTCCAGAGCGAGGGAGAGGGGGGCTCCTCCTTGGGCAAGTCTTGAATATCGGGTTATTTGTCATCTCTTGGCCATCCTCAATGGCGCTGTTCTGTCATCATCATTATCATCAGAATGGGAGTGTTGAGCTTGTAATTGCACGCCGCACTGTGCTAAGTGCAGTACCAGGAAGGCACTGGGTTCTTGCCGGCCGGACGTGCAGAATCAAACATATTCCACGCTGGAGCAGACCAGTGTCACAAGTTCATGCAGGATCTTGAACGAAAGGAAGAGGAAAACACAGAATAAGTGAACAGGTCTTAGGAGGATTTAACTGCCTGGACTCTCCTTAACATTGTTTTTAAGTCCAAGTCCAGTGTAGAGAGCATTACTGGGGTTGAACTCAGTGACCCTGAGATGAAGACCTGAGCTGAGATCATGAGTCAGATGCTTAACTGACTGAGCCACCCGGCTGCACCATATAACATTTTTTTTTTTAATATCACAGCTTTTTTAGATAAAAGGTTAAAAAAAAAAAGGTTTAGAAATGGTAGAATGTTGTGTACTGAACTGGAAGGAATGTACTATGTTGGGTTGAACGAATGATCCTATCTGGACAGTGAGTGAGTGAGTGAATTAAAACTTTTTGATAATTCAGTCCATTTGAATTCTGATTATTTGTAGGCACATTCATCTCCTATGGCATTTTTGACTGTTTATTAGATATTAATTATCCCATTAGTAAGATTCAGTAGTTTCATGGTTACCTAAGGAGTCTTTCCAAGTTGATACGGTGTGTACTGAGAATTCCACTTTCTCCCTCCTCCCCTCATGCTTTCTTTCGTTCCCTCCCATGATTGTTTTTCTGGGGTGGTGGGTGGCGTGGAGGGGGAAACATGCCATTTAGCCCCTTCTCCCTTTAGTTTCGATTTTCCTTCCTTCAGAATTATTTGTAGTACAAAATTCTCCAACTCTTCATTTTATGAGAGTATTTGAACATGCAAATGGATGTTACAAATCATTCCATTATGGGAAATTCCTACTCTCATGGAATAATCCGGCATGAAGAAGGCTCACTTTGGAGGGCCACTGATAATCCCTGCAGCCTTCTATTCCTAATTAAAATAGCCCTCCTAAACTTGAATTGGTTTAGGCCAATATGTTGGCTCTGCCTAGGTTTCTTGCCCGTTCATGGTCTAAATGTGTAATCTGCCACTGCCCCACCCCCACCCCCAGTCACCTGCTGGCACTCTATCCTGATTTGTTCTTGAGGGAGCCGCTTTTTTTTAGGGGTGGGGGGTGGTTTGGAGCTCGTAAATATAGTAGAAAGTGTTCCAGCTTAGGAGTCAGGTGAACCGGGTTCTCCTTCCCGCCCTGGCACTAAACAGATATGTGACCTGAATCAGGTACTGAGCCTTCCATGCCTTTGTTTCCTTATCTGTAAAAAGAAGGAATGGCATACACATCTCTCTGCCCTTTCTCACTCTGTGGCTCAGGACTCCCATTCAGAGAATGGGAGCAGATGCAGGGCTGGGGTCTTCGGTGCTCTCAGCTCACTGTTTACTGAGTCACCCCTCTGTGGAGGCCCTTGCTAGGCCCTTGCTTGCCTGCCCCATGCCTGCAGGCTGTGCCTGCCCCGCTGCAGAGCACAGACATCCCCAGGGGCCCCTCTTTTCCTCCCTCCTTTGCATATGAAACAAGCAATCTGTCACGTTGGCAATCAGTTACACCTTGGGAACCCCAGGCTTCCTTGGACACCGCCATTCTGAGGCTACACTCTCCCTCCCCTGTCACCCGTGATGCGCAGTGGGGGGAAGGGGAGTGCTCCTGACCTCACTGGTGGACAGCAAGGAAGCTCCTGAAGACGTAATAGGTTATGGCAGTGGCAGCTGCTCACTGGACCCTCTGTAGTCTCACACGTGGCTTATGATTGAGGGTCAGAATGTTATACTTGGCAAGGTCCTTTGTGTGACGAATGGTGAAGATAAATCAGGATGATGCCCAATTAGGAACACCACACAATTACCCTGTCCACACTGGAGACACGGCTGTCACAGAACGGTTTCACGAGCAAGAAGGAGAAAGATGGGATTTTTGTTTGGGGCTGTCTTGGGAAAAAAAAAATAAAAATCATGCCTTCATATAATTTTATAACGCCTTATTTAAAGACTATGTCTGAGCTTCCTGTTGCCCACTTCATGTGTGTATATGATTTTACTTCCCTTCAGTTTCTCTGAGAATTCTCCTACTTTAGTCACAGGCAACTTCAAAACATTCTGATCATCGTTTAAGGAAGATTCTAGGGCAGAGAATGGACCCATAGGTGGGAATCTAACTGTGATAACAGGTGACCAAGAACCAGAGTAGGAGATTTTTCTCCTGCCCTGTGATCTGCTGAGGCATCTGTGTGAACAGAACTGTAAGAGGCAGCCAACCACAAACATGAATCTTCTCCCTGGTGAGAACTGACCGCAAGAGGGCCCCAGGGAACATAAGTCAATGGAACTCCTAAAGATTGGCCAAGACTCATCTAGGTTTGTAAACAGGATGAGTAATACTATTCTACAACCTTTGGTGCAGAGGGGAATGTGGAACTTAGTGGAACAAGACCCATTCAGCTAAATAAAAATGTTTTATATTAGGTCATTAAACTGTATGTCATAGCACCTTTAAAACAGCACACATCATAAATCAGAAGTTCAGGTTTATAGGGTCACTTTTACGTATTCGACACTATTATGGCATTTGAGGCTCGGATCACTCCTGATTTCTTTCTGGTTTCAATTAAGAGAATTTCCACATCTTGTTTGATCCAGGAAGGAGAGGTCCCCCTGCTTGTGGGCTTTTGGAACAGCCAGCCCCAGGATCAGCCTCAGTGCTTCTCACAGGGGTCACAGTTCCTAGAATTTGAATGCTCTGAAACCACACACAGTGAAACTTCGCCCACAGAGTACAGGTGGTCACCAAGGGAGTGATTGGAGAGGCCTGAAACTGCATTTATGTGTAATGGACACCAACATCATCCACATCTCCAGGGGCCTCTGAACGCGTAAAACCACCCATTTTAGAGTTTCGCTGGTGTTGTTCTTCAATGGATAAAAACACCTAAATAGACAATTATTTATTGTCTCTTCAGAGACATGACCTGATTGAAGCAGCTGTTAAATGGAAGAAGTCTTACATAAAAACGTGTTCTGTAGGACCCAGTTTGTATTAGACTCAAAAACAGGCAGAACTTTTGATGTTACTGAATGGGACATTTAAAAGTGGTTAAGGTGGTAAGTTTTATGGTATGTATAGTTTAACATGCACACACACAAAAGGACAAAACAAAACAGACAAAACCTAGCACACTTTAGTGAGTTAAAGCTAATGATGTGTTATACAGTGGCTAACTGAACATGAATAATAATAATAATAATATATAAATAAAAGTCATGAGAGATGCTGCCATTGGTGGCATCCGTGACTGCAGTGGGGCAGGAGGAGAGCCTGGGGATACTGGGAAGTCTCTGCCATCTGGGCACGGTCTCATGGGTGGTTCATTTTGTGAAGACTCGCCGAACTGTGTCCTAGGACTGGCATACTTTACTAGATCTGCATTTTGCTTCCGTAAAACATTTGCCCCCCGAAAAGAGCCCGATGAGTCTCCGTTGATCTGACATAATTTGAGTGGGGTGTTGGTCACAAGTGTGAAAATTAGCTCTCTTCTGTTGCCACAGAGATTTGGGCAGAGATAACTGGATAAAATTATGTCACTGACTGATATTTCTATATTTCTTTATTGCAAAAAGTGAATTTGCTTTCTGGAAAATAGGGCAAGATTTGGTCAGCATTTAAACCACAATGCCACCTACTCTTTGTAGCTGCTTTACTTTTCTGGAAACCATAAAGTGCAAGGCAGCTGTCGTGATCAGCACAGGATCAGTCTGTCAGGTGTGAGTTACCGGGGCTCACATTCTGTTTTCCGTCAACGTTCTGCCTCTGTGTAGTGCCGTGGAGCAGGGAGTGTCCTGCTGTCTAGCCGAAGCCAGGGAACCATCCAAAGGGAGGGTCTGCAGACAGCGCGAGTATTGGGGGAATGTTGAACAAAATAACCTATCATGCTCCCTTGAATGCCAAGATTTCGATTCTGGTATTCCTCTGTGCGTTTGTAAGGGAATTTTTAAATGGGCTTATGGATATGGGTCCTTATCTCTGGATCGGCGTCTGGTCAGTAATTTTGTGAAAGGAAGTCGTAGTGGTCACACAAGAATACCAGTGCTCTTAAAACAGGGTATTCGTTTTCTAGCCTCGCCATAATGAGTCAACACAGATTAGGCTTAAAACAGAAACTTATTCTCTCACAGTTGTAGAGGCCAGAAGTCCAAAGTCAAGATGCCAGCAGGCCCACTCTCCCCTGAAACCTGTAGGAGAGAAAACTTTCTTGTGTCTTTGAACTTCCGGGGGCTCCCGGACAATCCTTACTTAGTACTTCATGGCTTTTTGCTGCCTCACTGCAGTCTCTGTGTTTGTCTTCGCATGGTCTTCTTCCTTGAGAGTTTGTGTCTCTCTGTGTCCTCTACTCTGTTTAGAAGGACATCAGTCATTGGATTTAGGTCCCGCCTGAACAGGATGATTTCATTTTGAGATCCTTAATTACATTTGCAAAGACCTTCTTTCCAAATAAGGTCACAGTCTGAGGTTCCAAGAAGATATAAATTTTGGTGGGAACATTATTCAACCCACTATAGACACCTTCCTGAAAAGAAATTAAAAGAAAAAAAATCAACCTTTAAAGTACTTGCTGGGGTCTGCAATTGTTGCAAAGTGAGTGGGTAAGAGAATGGAGTTTTGTGACAGTTCCCAAGAAGCCTCAGGGGTCAGGGAGGGACATTATACAGTCATCTCTCTGGACAGCAAATTATTAGCATGCCCCTGAATGTGCCAGGCACTCTGTAGGCACTGGGTGTACAGTGGGAACCATAAAGGAACAGATGCCACCCCTGTGGCATTTATGGTCCAATGGGGGAGACGCCTATAACCTACAAAACACAAAAACGGATCTATTACTGCATATTGTTAAGGATGTGATATATGAGAGAGAATCGTATTGGGAGGAGGTCCTGCTTTCCATCTGCAGGTCTGTCAGGAAAATTTTCTCAGAGGAAAGAATATTCAAGCTGCTACCAAAAGACGAGTGGGAATTAGCCAGGTACACATTTGGGAAGAGGGAGGTAGAGTGGTGAGTTCAAAAGGCAAAAAGGGGGCCTCTGTGGCTACAGTGTAGTGATCAAGGCAGACAATGAAGAGCGAGATGCCAGAAAGCTTGATCACGCACATGGGGTGGCTCACACGTAGGATGTGGGGGTCTCTGCAGTAGGACTTTCAGAAAGGTTGAAGCAGAGGAATAGCATCCTCTGAATGTCATTTTAAGGGGATCTCAGGTTGATGTGTAAAGAAGAGACAGGGAGAGAAAAGTGGCACCCACAGGCTGAACATAGTACAGTGGCACAGCCAGCCCAGGCAGAGACCTTCCTACCCAGGAAGCATGACGTATGTATTCCTGTGGCTGCAGGCAATCAGGAGGGTTCCCGAAGGATCATTTCCAAAGCTGAACACAAGCCTGACTCAAAATAGAGATTTGTACAGCTCCATTGTCTTTATAGAGTTGACGTTTAAAAAAAGATGAAATGAAAATAATTTTTGAGTTATTGTTATCTCATCTAAAATTAATGACAGAGATTTTGCCATGTATCTCTGCTCATTCGCTATGAAATTTTTGAATTATAATCTTTGAATATAAGGGGCCAGAATTTGATTTATGCCATGATATTGATGACTGAGATGACTAGTGTCCGCTAATTGGGATTGGAAAGTACAGTTGGAAAGGATGGGAAAGGACTCCTAGAGACGAATGCATCTCTCGAACCTAGAAACACTGGCTTGTAGTGCCCTGGAACCAGCAGGGCACCCCGTTTCCTACCAGAAATCTCTGTGGCACATTCCTTTTAAATATCAGTTGAGGCAACCTTTGCCAACAGCCTATGTTTTCTATGTTCAGAGGACTTGAATTTTGGGTGGGAAAAAAAGGGAAGATTGAAATGAGATTAGATGTAAGGAAATAGGTCTCCTAACCATGAAAATAACACACCATTTAACTTGTTATTAAAAACCATACACATATAATCGATCTGAGCCAGTAAACATGCCTCCGTCTCTCCCGCTGGATTCCCTAACATGCTACCTCTTCCTGCTCTCTGTGAACTTGGCTGGGAGTAGGCTAACATTTAACTATGGCAAATGAGTTCATTTCCCTGGCAGACAACCACATGGTCCTCACAGCAGAAGTCCTCTCATCTGATGGGCAACCAATGTTGTGAACACATCTTCTGTTTCAACCTGAGCCCCTCTTCCCTTAGAAAGACAGACAATCCTTGCAGATTACCTAAAAAGAATCCAGGTGCCAGAGGTGGGCAGGAGCAGAGATGGCCTTGGCAGAGGGCCCCAGACCACTCTCCCATCTACGTAGTATTAGCCACAGGAGTAGGTTGCCTCCTTCGAAATCAACAGGACCGTATGGCAATGTTCAGATCTGAAATTATTTAAAATGGGTTCCTGTGTAGTTATAACTCTGTACTTTTGCAATCTTTGTGATTTCAATTTGGAAAGTCATTCAAGTGAGTAATTTAATGTTTGGTTGTTCCTTCTGTTTTTCCATCAAGCTCACAAAATTCTAAAAATAATGTTATCACGAAGCAAACTTTGTGCTTACCAGGACAATGAGGGGTTTACAGTACTATTTGCTCCAAGTATGAAAGATGGGTCAGATTCGACTTGATCACTGGGTTTTAGGAAGACTGGCCCTGGGTTTTAGGAAGACAAGTCATAGTTTTGTGAAGTTAACTTCTAACTCTCAGCTTATGTCTTGCCTCAGAAGAGAAAAGCTAAGTTATCAGTGAACATGCAACTGGCCATTGTCCAAAGGAAAGGTGGGGAGGGCTTCACTAAGGAAAATGTCACTCTTGTTAAACTCCCAGTGGCCCTCCTCATCATACTTATTAGCCTCAGATTCTTTTCCAGGTATGATGGTCTCCTGGCCATAATCAAATCACATTTTAGAATTAGGCAAAAATGCATTTTCAAGCTTAAAGAGCTTGAAGAGCTCTAGAGTTCGGCAGAGCTCATTATAAAAATCTTTCCTTGTTATGCCACCTCAGTTCTTTTCCCCCTTCCAGAAGCAACCACATTGAATTCCTGATTATTATGAAAATTTTCTCCAAATCTGTAAATAACATGCTTGTGTTACTCCTTTTTAATTTTTTTTTTCCATTTGAAGCATTATCTATTGACCTCCTGCTATGACAGATACAGAACTGACTTTCTTTAACACCTGTTTACCCATTCACCTCTACCGTATATGTGCCCTGTTCTCATTTGTGGATGCCCAATAAAGTTCTAAATTTTGTTTATATTATTCAAGTGTTTATAATATGGAATCAGAGTATACTATGGTTACTTTTTGCCATTTGTATGGTTTTCTTTTGTTTGTGTAGTTTTCATATAGTTATCTTTTCATTATGATCATAAATTTCCTCCCAGTTATCCAGTTATATCTGTCCAATGTTTCTTACCAAAGTACTCCCTCCCAAAGACTCTTGGCCTGCTCCAGTGTAGAACAGTTGACTCCTGCACAATGGATACCAGTATTATCCCAGGACCCTCTTTCACTATTATTCTGAGAATCCCTTCCAGTTTCCTTCTGTATTACAGCACCCATTTCCCGAAACTTGTGTCCCCTTTATTCTGTACCTTTTGATGGATTGTAGATACAATCAAAAGCTTCCTAAGAAAGGGTTTATTGGAAAAGGGAGAGTTAGACTGAAATTTTGCATGTTAGAAAATGTTTTAATTTTTTCCTCTCATCTTATTGGTAGTTAGGTTGGCTATAGAATTCCTATAAAGGTGATGCTTTTTTCCATAATTTGAGAGTGTGACTCTATTTTCTTCTAGCTTCCAGAGTTACTTTTGAAACATCTGGTGAGTTCTAATACCTGATCCTATTAGGTTTTCTGTCCTTTGTTTCTCTTTTTGGATACATACAGGATGTTTTCTTTGTCTGCAGTAAGCTACACCTCATGATATACCTTGTTATGGATGTTGGTCATAGTATGGATATGGGCCTATTTAATCTGGATTTGTACCCTTTAGTTCTGGGAGATTTTCTCGAATTACTCCATTCATAATGTCTTCTCTTCTAGTATCTCCACCAATTGTCTCTAAGACTCTTTATACAGTGAATGAAGTTCTAGAAACTAATCTTCCTAATTTTGTTTTCTTATCATATTTTACATATTTTTATCTTTTTGCTTTGATTTCTGGACTACGTTTTAAAATTATTAAAATTATTTATTATCAATAAATGTAAAAATCCAGAATGTAGCCATGATCAATTAGACATTCAACACAAATACAATTCAGAAGATCTACCCCTGATTGTGCCTTCATGGAGAGTGCAAAATCTGTCCATTGTTACTGTGAGTAGAATAATTATTGCAGATCAGAGGGTTGGAGAACGCTGAGCCATTTTATGACCTCAATGTTTAGCTGGAATGTAGAGGAGGAAAGGCTAGAAATAGCAGGCATGACTTTAATAGTCCTTCATACCAAGTTATCATCTCCAAAGGGACATGAAGACTGTACTTAAAAGACCTTGAGTTCCGGAGGATTAGACTTGGCCATGAAAGGTCCTTGCAGCGGGCATATTTGAAGTCAGGCAAATTACCAATCATGGCTTATGGAGTGGTCTATCTGATGACTGCAGAGCCTGGCTCATAGGGGCTTCTTTAGTTTTTAAGAGCCTAAGCAAGTAAGCTAATATTAAGGACTTTATATACCAGAGTAAAGAATTGTTATATAAATCAAGGAAATAGTACTAGAAACCCAAATCACACAGACAAGATAAATCCTATAAGTGAGGGCATAGGTGATCCTGAGGTTCATCCTCAGACACCCTAATACCTTGATTTATGGCAATGTGACTACTTTTAGACACACTGGCTTGTAAGACTGAACACTTTAACCTGCCTAGTCAGCCTTGTCTCAAGAATGGGAAGGGTTGATTCTGTGAGCTGAAAATTGTCAAAGCCATAGCTGAGTGGGCAGGGAAGAGTAAAGAAATCTTCCCAAGATTTACAAAGATAATTACTTGATCAGTATATCTTGGGTTTTTTTTAGAAATCATGTGCATGCCTTTTAAATGTTGTCTCCCTTTTTCTATTGTAGCCTAAAGTCTTGAAGGAAAGGCTATCTTCTCTTTCTCTTTTTAAAGAGTTTATCTGTTTATTAGAGAGAAAGCAGAATGAGACAGTGAGACAGAGTACAAGCAGGGAGGAGGGGCAGAGGAAGAAGCAGACTTCCTGCTGAACCAAGAGTCTGATGCAGGGCTCCATTCCAGGACCCTGGGATCACTACCTGAGGCAAAGGCAGACTCTCAACCAACTGAGCCACCCAGGTGCCCTCTATCTTCTCTTTATTATGCCACTCAAAGCCCTGAACACAGACATGGCATGGTTATACCAGCACAGTGAGCATGTCTGGCTCCATCTGGCCCCAACTATAAACTTGAGTAGAGTCTCAGCCTTCCTTTATCTTACCTGAAACACTCATCCAGGAATTAACCAGAGTACAATTCTTAATAAAGTTGTTACCCCTCCCAAGAATGCTAAATTTGAAACCTCATCTTGATGGCCTTGGAAAGACTTTCTTACTGAAAAAAAGAATAGCAAAGTACAAACTAGGGAGTGTTTTTGGTTGCCAGAGATTCTTGCCAGTCCCTTTCAAAGCATTCCCTGTAGGCAGCTGCCCACAAGGCTACGAAGTCTCTGTTATAGCTTGGGATTGATTAACCAGCAAACGCCACCCATGAGTGACCACAAATTCCCTGAGGCCAAGTTCTCTTTTGCAGGATAGAACAAATACTTAGACTCAGAGTTAAAGAGGGCTCAAAAAGACAACCCATACCAAGGTCTGAGCAAAGCTAAGAATCTAGGTAGTAGGAACATATGTCATTCTCTGTTATGCATGGCATTGTTTCCTTAAGTCTCTGCTCTGCTTTGGGATGTACGCGTTACTGATCATTAACTCTACTACTAGCTCCCTTCCCTCTCTGAAGAATGGGGGTTGGGGCAGAAAATTCCAAGCTTCTACTCATGGCTTGGTCCTTCTGGTGACCAGCCCCTATCCAGAAGCCCACCAAGAGTCACCTCATTAAAATAAAAGACATTGATATTCTCCAGGAAATTATAAGAGTTTTTGGAATTCTGTTAGGAATCAGTATCAAAGACCAATATTAAAACAAAAGATGCTCCTAGTACTCTTATCACTTAGGAAATTACAAAGAGCTCTATTCTGGGAACTGAGGGCAGATGTATATATATATATATATATATGTGTGTGTGTGTGTGTGTGTGTGTGTGTGTTTATATGTATGTATGTATATATATGTGTGTGTGTATATTTGTAGGTATATATATGTGTGTGTATATTTGTAGGTGTATATATGTGTGTGTGTATTTTTTTCTATTATCTCACAATGAGGGATGGTTTTATCTTACTAGGAATGAAGAATTAATGTGTTAAATGAAGTAGATAGTTTTTTTAATACTTTTTAAAATTTTTTTATTTATTTATATGAGAGAAAGAGCAGAGTACAAGTGGGGTTGGCAGTAGGAGAAGGGGAGGGGCCGAGGGAGAGGAGGAAGCAGGGAGTCCCATGTGGAGCTAGAGTCCAGGACCCTGAGATCATGACCTGAGCCGAAGGCAGACGCTTAACCAACTGAGCCACCCAGGTGCCTCAAAGTAGATAGCTTTCACTGAGATGACATGTCTAAAGTACATTACAGAGAAGGAAGCAAAAGACAATAGAGAGGAAAAATGTTCATTAGGACATGATCCCAGGACTCCAGGATAGAGCCCCACATCCAGCTCCCTGCTTAATAGGGAGCCTGCTTCTCCCTCTCCCTATCCCCCACTTCTGCTCTCTCTTGCTATTTCTCTTTCTCTCAAAAAAATAAAATTTAAAATGATGTTCATGGTTGGATCTAACACTGGTAGGTCTGGATCTACTACCCCACCTCTGCACAAACTTATAATAACATTTTTATACTCTTCAAAATCTTTTTATGCACATTATCTCATTTAATGAGGTGGAACATGTTGAGCTTCTAATATCATTTTCGTTTTAAAGATAACTACATGGAATGACAGAGAAATAAAGTTACTAACTCAAGGTCACACTGATAGTCATCAAATTCTGACCTATGTTATCAGAATAGATGATCAACTGTTAAACAGTCCAACCAAAATATTAAATGCTTTATTAAAAAAAGAATCCCAACAGCTTTAGCAAATGGGTAGTGACAATTCATCTTGCTGTATAGAAGAGAAAAGAGAGAGTCAGTAATACACTGAGGTCACATAGCTGGTCAGTGGCAGAGATTGGATTTAAATCTAGATAACGATCGCCTCCAGAGTCTGTGATCATAACCACTGCTCTATGGCTTTTTGCACAGTATAGTCAATTTCTTGTTGCATCTCATCTCTCCCCACCACACTACCTCCATTTTAGTTGATTTTGCCATTTGTAACATTATCTCACATCTTCTCTGCTGGTCTGCCTTTGCTCCTTCTTTCATATCTTGTCTTCCATACGCCTCACTTGCCTGGCCTCCCAACACATTGGACTCTTCGCATTGTCTGTGTACATCTCCCTTCCTTCCCTAGTTATTTGGAATACTTAAGGCATGAATAATTTTTATAAAGTGCTGTTAGATACTTTGGTAAACTAAATACCATTAAAACTTAGAACACAAAATCAATGTTATTCTCAAACAAATAAATGATATTTGGCCCCAGAAACAAAAATTTATATTTTAAATTTTTGCATTGGAATTGAGGTCTCCCAAATGCAAATGCAATCCTCTGGCCAAAAGAAGTCGCCAGAGTCAGAGTCGGGAAGATCCGAGTTCATGCCCTGACTCTGCCACTAAATTAGCTGGATGGCAGCAGCCAGGCTATGTTGCCTCTTTGAGCCATCGTTCACTCTTATATAAAGTGAAGATGAAGATAGCACCCACATTGTAGGTCATATGTGAGGAATATTCTAGATAATGTGTAAGAGATTTTTAACATAGTAGCAGATATGTGACTTGATAATAACATTTGTTATTAATATTATCATTGTTATTAATCATATTTAAGAAAAGAAAACTACCAGCTTTGGGAGACACCCCACACTGTAAGTTTCTCTTGCTTAGGAAATCCCTGGGTATTTCCTAAGAGTCTAACAAATAAGGGTCCTTCTCATAGATCTCAAGATAAAAAGTATGTTCATCTATTTTGATAGAAGCCATCCCTTAGGTATAATATTGGAGGAGGTAAGTGTGCAGTAAGGAATGGAAAGACATAGTGATTAGTTATGGTGATTAAAATCTTCCTTACTCTATGGAAAGGGAATGTTTTCTAGTCCTTAACCCTCATTGGATTTTAAAAATAGTGTTATTCTTTTGAAAATAACTATGGTTGATCAACGTTTTCATATGGTCAACAGGAACATCTCTTATTTGTCTGAAACTTCTTTGGGTTAATAAATTATTGGGATAAGGACTTAGAAAACATGACAACCAGTTTTGACGTGAAGCTGACAGTGTAATGGATAACAGAGTTTCAGGATCCTGCAACTTTGATTGCTTTTCCTCCTCCTATTTGCTTTGTTCATCTCTGAGAAGAAAACGATCCACATTTGTAATATCACCTAATCCTGCTGCTGGACATTAAACATTTATTTTAAACATTAAAACTGCTGAGCTTGCAAGTTTATGACCCACCGATGCTTTTATTTATTTATTTTTAAATTTTAATTTCTTCATGTTGAAATTGCCAAATCCACTGAATTGAAAGAAAATGAGTTCTGGAAGCTGTGACTTTTCATGAAATGTAACCAAATACAGCTGGTCAGGGGAGCAGAGAAAGGGGATTTTGGGGGTGGTGTTGGCCGGAATGGCAGGGCTGAAAGGCACACATTTGTTATTGAACACTTTACAGTTTGGTTATGTTTGGATTATGGATTTTAAAATATCTTTGGGTTTTGAAAACCCAGAACAATGTATTCATAACCCATGGCCCATCAGTTTTATTGTGGCGTTCATTTTTAGAGAAAGCGTGGTTTTGCATTTGCAATGAATTCATTCTTTGCTTTTCCGACTCTCCCACTTTATTAGAGTGATGAAGTTTGTTCACCTTATGGTAAACATTTTTTCCCCTCAGTTCCTGGTCAGTGTTTGGCTCAGACTTAAGGGTTGCATTTTCAAAGTGCTGGTGTGTAGCCCCCAAACAGTACAGCTTTTTAATGCTCAGGATGTGGTTTTGGGGATTTATAAGTACTTTTCCTGTGTGATTACATCTGCACGCCCTGCCTCTCTCTCTCCCTCCTTAATGGATAAAATAGAGAACTATTACGAGGAGATCATAAGCTACTGAAAAAGGTATTCAGTAGTTGTTACTGATATAAATTATTCGGTGCCTGTGGCCTTTGAAATAAAGTTCTTTCTCTTACCAGAGGCAGCTGAAATGCAGTGATTCTTGGAAGATATCTCACCAAGTGTGCAGACTAAAGATTTCTCTGTGTAGTGTTACTGCCATGCACTCCATTTCTTAGGGCAGGGTAGTTTGCATGCCTTCTCCCAAGATTGTTATACATGAAAATATAAGGATCATTGTATTTTGATGCATCTTCTAGAATGTTGAGAGGCAATGAAAAGAGACAGGTACAAGCTATATGAAAGATGATTTCCTAAACACTTTGTTGAGATAAATGCACTGTAAATGGGACGGCACTGTGGCATATTGGCAGGCGGGTCTTTCAAGTCTCTGGATGTAGAGAATTATATTGTTGTGTCTCTGTCATGTCATTTTATTTTGTACTCACATGAGCAATTGCGGGAATGCACAAGCTAACATATCAGTTATGAGAGGGTCCAAATGAGGGCCTACGGATGGATGAGTCTCAATAGCCAATAGCTGACAGGCCTGAGACTCCTGAAGGATGATTTCATTGACTTGTTGCATCTTTCATGCAAACAAGGATTCGACAGCTGTCAAAAGGGCAGATTGGTCTCTAGAATCTCTAGGGATCTATGGGAAGAGTGTGTGTATTTGGGGAAGTGATTACAAATATTAATGGGCTCAGAGAATCACAAATCAGAAAGCATGTGCTTCTGAGACCTTACTGCCCATCGGGTCAAATTCAGGAAAATTGGATTTTTAACAATTACTTTTTTTTTCCCCCTAAGTATAGTTTCTACCTTGAATAAAAACTATTATAATGGGGGAAATGAAAGCTTTAGTACAATAGGCAATATATTGGGTTTGGTTTAATAGTCTGTTTGGTGGTTATTGTTTATTTGCTTACTTTTTGATCATTCCCAGATCTTTAAAGAAGACCTCACTAATCTTTGCTTTCTTGATGTTTTTGTCTCTAAAGAAACACAGAAATAGGCACTGCTCCTACCTTTGCTAAGTTACATATTCAAATTTTAGGCTTATAGTCTTTCTTCTTATGGGATTAGAATACTGGACTATGCTAGGGTCAGTGAGCAACACTGCTCTGAGAGAAAAGGGTTGAGTAGAGAAATGTGGTCCATACTGGCTGGGATGTTTGGGGGACATGCGGACTATCCCGGGTAAAGACCTAAGCTGTATGAGTCAACTCCTCTAAAAGTAGAACCACAGAATGTTAGTTTAGACATGGCAGAGACTTGGAGGTTATTTTGTCCAAACTCTTCACTTTGCAGAGAAAGTGATATATAGAAAAAAGAAGATTAATTGCCCAGGGCCATTCAGTCAGGTTGGGATCATCAGGAGTAGAATTTGGGTTTCTTAGCTTTCAATATTTTATAAATGCCTTGAAGTACTGACTTAAAAACTGAGTGAAATCCACTTATTTCAAAAAAAAAAAAACATTTAATAACAAATTTTTTACTTAATCAAATAATCTTTTGCAGCTTGCTTTAATTAAGTTTTTTCTTTAAATGAACATGACATATGGTTCTTATACTGAAGGGTATAGGACAGTGGTTCTAACTGGAGTGATTATGTCCCTCCCACATGGGAAAGACCCTGGTAGTGCCTGGAGATGTCTTGATTGTCATGACTAGAAGAGGAGAGGGAAGAATACTGGCCTTTAGTGAACAGAGACCAGGGATGCTGATACACTTCTTACAATACACAGGGCAGCTCTCTGCAACAAAGAATTATCCAATTATCTAGCCCCAAATATCAATAGTGCCAATATTGAGAAAGTGTGGTCTAGCAACACGTCCTTTGCGGGATGCCACAGCATCCTTTACTCTTTTCTTTTATCCAAAATTTCTTTTTCTTTTTTTTTTTTAATTTTTTCTTTTCTTGCTTCACCCCCCCACCCCCCCCACCCTGACTCTCCCCTCCCCTCCCCTCTCTTCCCCTCCTCTCTCCCCTCCTCTCCTTTCCTCTCCTCTCTTGTCTTGTCTGTCATGGTTCTAAGAAGAAATCCAATAAGAATGGGGCTCCTGTGAACTCCAATATGAATATGTCTCTGCAATTGATATTTGGAAAAGGAAAAAAAAAAATCTTTCAAACTATGTGAAGTATTGAGATGTTTGTAAATAGTGGGTTCTAAACATGAAACCCTTGTGTATCGCCTTTTACATAATTAGCAACTGGCCCAGCTCCACAACAATCAGTCAGGACTAATGTTGGCAGGAAGCGTGCAATGTGGCCTGCAGGCGGACACTGGCAGAATTCAGACCTTAAGCAAATGAACACCATAGACGACCAGGAAGGCCAACTGAAATCTGGAAGAGTTGGAAGACGGTTGTGGGCGGCCTTGGTAGTCACCTTCTCTTTTTCAGATAAACTCTCTGGTTTCTTGAGGGAAATCAGATAATGCAATAGCTCTTTGCACCCAGGAATTAGGCATTTTCAGAGCTCATTGGTTTTCGAGAGCAGTCTGCTTAATCTTTATCCCCTGTTGCAAACAAACCGCTCGACGGACAGTACCACCCCACAAAAGAATAAAATTTGTCCATCTATCATTAAGATAATTGTTATTGATTAGCCTCCTTGTAATTTTCTGCTTTTTGTTTTTAGATGTTGGTTATAAATCACACTCACAACAGGCACCGAGCCTGTGTTTGTGTCTATTATGCGGTCCTGATAAGGCTGGGCAGCGTTGTTCACCTTCCTGATGCGAGTTATTGAGATTGATTGAAGCGCTTTGCTTGTCCTATCCTAGACACTGTGTAATTAATGTTTCATTATGTTAATACATGCAAATGTGAGAGCGTGTGTTTGATTGGGAGGTGAGAGAACAAAAAGGGATTAAAGAGTTCGCTGCAAAGTACAAATTAATTTATTGCATTGCTAACTGGCCTCTGAGGGACGAGGGAGCAGGCTTCAAAATGAAAGAAAAAAAATGCATAGAAAAGGAAGAACTGTTGCATGCCTGTGTTTCTCAGCAGTGGTATAGTGAACAACTACAAAAAGGCTCTTCAGTCATGTGATAGAAGCCTTGTCCGTGCAGTGACTTCAGCAGTCCGTGTCTCCTAGAGTGAAAGAGTTTTGGATGAGGAAGCCACAGGTTATTTGCTCTTTACTTATACAAACATTTATGCATATGCAGACTCCATTAGAACCAGACTGAAATATTAATGCAGAAGAGTGATCGTTTAGCTGCAGTGAGTGGTTGATGTCATGACATTATTTGAGGTGTAGCCAAAGGCAATTTCACCCCAAAGAAATCATCCACATGTCCATCCCATTTATTTGCTTATTATTGCATGTTTCTTCCTGTTCTTCATAGCGATCATTTTATTTCCTAATATATCATTATCTTTATGTTCTTTCAGTTACTTATCTATTTCCTTAACATTAGATACATAATCTGTTTCTATTTAGCTGGATTTGTTGTATCAGACACTGTAGTTGACTTTTTTTTTTTTTTTTTTTTAATGTGCAGTAATTCCTGTTTCTATTGAGTTATTTTCTTGAGGTAGATCCTTGGAGTGGATTTCCTAGAGCCTAAATGTAACTTTAGATATATGTTCCTTTCTTTAGAAACCTTCCCACTCCCAGGATCTGGCATATAGTGATTTAATAAATAGTTGCTGAATTTATGTGGGGTTTTATGTGGGGCTCCATCCCAGGACTCTGAGATCATGACCTGATCTGAAGCCAGATACTTACCTGACTGAGCTACCCAGGCGCCCCACCACACTAAGGTTTTTTTTAACTAGTCACACCTTCATGTGGATACAAGTAATTGAATCTTATCTTCCACTAGGTGGCGCTATTTTGAATAGGTTTGAAAATAGGAAACTGAAGAAAGAGGCATTCAGAATAAGAATCATGAAAGGCGGCCAGGGGTGGATGGTGTTTTGAGAGGAGAGCTGTGACTCTGGTAGGAAAGCATTGGGTACCCAGGAGATGGAGAGCCTGGAAGGGGAAGATTAGAGAATGTCAGAATAAATACCATTGTTTCCTATCCAGGATTTATATACTAGAGGTATTACCGGGGCATCATTGTAAGATATACCTACCTGCCTCTAAAGACATAATTTTATTTATTTTGTTTAGTTTTTATATAATCTTATTTCTTTTGTTTAGTTTTTACATAATTTTATTTATTTTGTTTAGTTTTTTTGCTTTCATTTCTGATGATTAGTTTGGAGCAGGGGGTGGGGTGGGGATCTGTGGCCATGCCCATTTCTTTTCATACTCTGTGGCTGCTGTCCTGCTACAATGGTAGTTTCTCTACAAAGCCAGATGTATTTACTGTCTGGCCCTTTACAGAAAGGAAAAGAAAAAACCATAAGAAAAAGTAAAATCAGATTCCTGAGAAACAGGAGAGAAACCAAAACTCCTAGAGAAACATATCTAACAGTGAGAAATGGAGTTTAGAGTCAAAGACATTATTTCTAATTCAAGCTCATCCATTGGACAAATTATCATTTATCATAGACTTCAGCCTCAGTTTTCTCCTCCTTCAAATTGGCATAACAATAATTTCATTGAGTAGCTGAAAATTAAATCATGTGACGGGATTTAGTATTAGTACCTTTGTTCTTCCCACCCACAAGGGAAAAGTTTAAAAACATGATTAGTGTCTATATTATGTAGTAGGTATTTTGTACACTATCCTGATATGGTCAACCAAATATCCATTCATGCTATGTAAATTAAAAAAAAAAAAAAAAGGAAGAAGAAAAGAAAGAGCAGAAGAGAGTATTATTTATGAATGAATAATTAATGCAACCAAAGTACCATCTCAATCTTTTATAAGTTTCCCCTACTTTTAGCTACGGTCCTGAGAAACTGTTATTTGCTGATGTCAGCATTGACTCGAAAGGTTTCCTGAACATATTTATCCATGTCAAAGCACTGAACCCACAACTATTAAGCAAAAGGGCATAGAGTTGTGAGTCACTGAATGTGATAGAGTGGGGTTCTCCCCTATGATCCCAACTTTCATGCTTCATTCTGCCTTTATTCTTCATGGTAAAAGCCAGGGGAGTTAACAGTGTCTTAGTGACCAGAGTTCCTTCTACCATGACTCATGTGTCATTTTTCACAGTCACTTTGCAGACCGACAGGGAGGTATGATACTTTTTGTTCACAGTCTTCACTGAGACTTACCACATTTTTAATCATTTGTTTTCAGTTTATTTCCAGCTACATGCCAGTTTGATGAGCCTTGAGCCATCCACTTCCAGTTACCACCAGGAGGTGTTCCAATAACATTGGCCTTTATACCCACCCAAAGAAGTTTCTCCCACCCCCCACCAAAGACATTTCCATTAATGAGTAACCAACACTTAGAGGAGAATAAGGCAATGATTCTCTTCCAAATTTATCTAAAACTCCAAAGCATGATAGTATATTATGAATTTCAGAAATAGAAGTGTATATACTATATTTTTAATATAATTAATTCTGAATGCTTCTGGTGTCTGACAGGATTTCTCACTATCAGATAAAAATACAGATTTTGAAAAAGAGTGTGAGTATGAACATCTGTATCATCTTTAAAATAGTGATAGGTTGAAGACCATACATCACAAATTGCCTGAAACAATCCTAATATATATATATGTTGTCCGGGCATAATTATAAATTGAGTCCGCTTTCAGTCTCAAAGATGTTTTATGTGATTATCTCAGTCATCACACTAGTGAGTTTCCTTGACATTAGCCAGGAACACAATGCACAATGTCATAATGACTCTGTCCTCATCTCACATACATTTTTCTGGTTAAATTTGACTTTATTTTACACTGATGGTAAAAATGATCGACACACCGTTGTTCAGCATCAGTCCCATTTAAAAGCTACTTCTAAAACCCTCCCCAACTGTGTTGCCGTCTCTATATTTTGGACATGCCCAGACGGGCATCCATAAATTCCTTTAATGTGTGGATCTGGTTTTGAGCTTCTTTGGTGCTGCTTGCTCCTAAGTGAGGGGCCACAGTTGTATCCTGCAGCCAATGAACTATACTGTAGACCGTGGAAAGTAATTACTAAAGGAAGCTCAAAGTTCACTCGTTTTTGTTCATTCCCCTTTGGTTCATGTCAAAGATAGTAAGAGATTCTTCTTCCCTGAGAGCAACACCATTCAGTGCTTTTTTTTTTTTTTTCTTTTCAATATTTGTTCATCAGTGCTAAACACAAAAGGAAAAGAAGATTTAAACAAGATTTTAGGCTTAGTTCTTGACTTTGAGGGCAGTAAATCAGGTATTAATATATGTGGTAGATCAATACAAATATTATGGACAAAAGCAAAATTTGAGAAGTCTGATACTAATAATTTCTAATGATCAAATGCCTTGACTCTTCATAGATTTAGTTATGTGGGACAAATACAGGCTTTTTAAATTTTTTGTTCATGATTCTGTGACAACCTCAAAGAGAAAATAGACAAAGCTTTTCTGATTTGGTATTGCTACTTTGGCCTCGTTTCCCACCTCCCCCATCCACAAAGACCCTTTCCAGTCACTCCCAGACCCTTATCCTTCTCCTGCCAATGTTCACTGTGTTAATCTGAGACTCACCCTTCCAGGACTGAACTGGGTGACAAAATCTATACAAAATGGTGAAGCCATTTTATACCAGGTGATTTGGGGTATACAGAATCAGACTTAAACCTCTTCCCAGATTACATAGTCACATGACCAAAAGGCTTCAACCCTGTTTGACGGATTTTCTGAAATAACAGTAGCTTAGCTAAGCACCGTCTGTACCAAACATTTCAATTACTACCATGTGTTTTTGTCTGTTCCACCTCTGAGCTGGTTTGGCTCTACTTGGCTATGTATTCTACTTCTGTGTACCTTGAGAAAAAGAAAGGATTTGGATAAAAAGCAGAAAGAATGATTCCTAGGTAGAATTAAGACAAAAAGCTAGATTTTCCAAGCCCTATGACCTTAGTCAAGAGAGTTCTCTCCGAGCCATTTTTTTGCTGCCTGCAAAACACAGTTAACAGTCTCTTCCTGCTCAATAAGATCGAATGAGGCTGCCATGTAAATTCTAGGTAAGTTACTAGAAATACAAGAAAAAATAAGCAGAGAAGGAATACAGGGTTTGTAAGCTACAGTACAAACCTTCATCAAGTCTTAATTCAACACTAGCCCATGACTGAAGCAGTGAATGAGCCCAGCCCCATCTCCCAGACCAACCCATGCACAAGGGAGTGCATCTGGCCTTACGAAGTGACTCGGATTGTTTTCAGTTCTTTTCATGTCTATGTTACTCATTCCCCTGGATACACAATACCAAGGACCTATTTTTCATATTTTTTTTTTTAAGTGGAGAGAAAAAAAAAGGGATTTCATTTATTTAGTTTTCCTAAAAAGATAATAACATGTTTGGTAGTATGATTTAATATGTAAAATAATTATGGCTTTTAAAACTATAGTCTGGGGCACGTGGGTGGCTCAGTTGGTTAAGCATCTGCCGTGGTTCAGGGCATCATCCCAGGGTCCCAGGATCCAGCAGGTGTTGTCAGGCTCCTTGCTCAGTGGGGGGTCTGCTCCTCTGCTCCTCTCTCTCCCTTTCCCCTTCCTCCCTTTTGGTGTGTGTTTGTTCTCTCTCTCTCTCTCTCTCAAATAAATAAATAAAATCTTTAACAGATAAATAAAATTACAATCTTGGTATATAACATACAAATCAAAATGTTATAAACCCCTTCCCTTTTTTTGTTTCAGTGTCATCTATTAAGTCCCTGGCTTTTTTGACCTGGATATAATGTGAGGATGAAAGAGCTGAGGACATTAGGAATGAACTTGAAGGAGGGGCAGAAGATAACAGGAAACAGATGTATTTGTCTGGGATTCTGGGTTTTGGGGGGAAAGTGTCTACAGCTGATGAATTGTGCACAAGCCCACATTTAAGAAAGAGATCAGTGTGCTACACTCCGTAAACTCAGCCCATTTTCTGCTCTCAGTTTTGCTTGTCAGCAGAGAGTTGTGTATAAATTTGCTTCTGAGTATTTTATGCTAACACTTGGACTCTTCAATGGAATTACAGTTTCTATCATTCCAGGGAACCTGCTGTTTATTATTTAGATAAATTTTAGGCTTTTACTATTTCTAAAGGTGGCATAGACAATCATTGTTTTGGTTCTTGTGATTTTTTTTTTAATTAGTGACAATATGAAAGAAATTTGTTAAAATTTGAATAAGATAAATACATGAAAAGTAACTGGAGAGAAGCTTATCCAGGAATGGTAAAAAGTAGTTAAACCACCACAAACCCACAAGGCACTGTTGGTGACACTGTGACAGTTCCCTAGCTCTGAATTACCTATACACCTTTTATTTTTTTTAAAAGCCACTTTACTGAGGCATGCTTGATAGAGAAAAAGTTGTGCATCTTTAATATATACTAGATGACTTTAGAGATAAGCATCAACCTATGAAGCCATCTCTACCATCAATGGCATAAGCATAACCATCAACTCCAAAAATTTTCTGTCACCCTCTTTTTAAAATTTTCTTTTGTGATTAAAAACACTTAACATAATATATGGCCTCCTAGCAAATGCCTGGGTATATAATATAGTATTGTTAACTATAAACACTGTGGTATGCAGTAGGTTTCCAGGATTTATTCATCAAGCATAACCAAAATTTTGTAGCCTTTTTAAAGCCAATGAAAAACTCAGCTGTACTGGGGCAGTGGGCTAGATTACTGGCTTAATTGCAATGAGGAAACAAAGAAACAGCTTTTCCCTTACCTTGAATGCTTATTCATGCAAGAGGTAAAAAGCTAACAAGGCTGTTCTGCCTTTCTCTATGGCTTTTTAGTAAATGATAATATGTTAAGAGCCTGTGTTTTGTATATCATCAACAATTACAAAAATATATTTTCCACAAAATTCCTCAGTTCCGTCTGCTGAGTCTCTGGAATCGGTACGGCAGGGCACAGGGACATTAGACAGGCCAGGGAATGTATAGAGGCAGCAAGAAGAAGGACAAGAAGAAAAGGGGTGATAAAGGATCTGTGGCCCTGAACTGGAGGGCTGTTGGAAGGAACAGGGTAGCTGGGGAGCTATGTAAGCATTTAATAGATGCTTAATAATATGTGTGAGTGAATGAAGAAGTATAATGAATGCACAGCCTATAGACTGGATATTCTTGTTAAAGCTCTTGTAGGGGCGCCTGGGTGGCTCAGTGGTTAAGCCTCTGCCTTCAGCTCAGGACATGATTCCAGAGTCCTGGGATCAAGTCCTGCATCGGGCTCTCTGCTGAGTGGAGAGCCTGCTTCCCCCTCTCTCTCTCTGCCGGCCTCTCTGCCTACTTGTGATCTCTCTCTGTGCCAAATAAATAAATAAATAAAATCTTAAAAAAAAAAAAAAAAAAAAAAAGCTCTTGTAAATGGGAAATCCATCGCCAAGAGGAATGCAGTGTTTAAAGTAGGGAGTTGAGCACAAGGTGGCAGCTCCAGGCTTGAATCGCTGGTACCTGTCAATCAGCAGCATCATCTGCCCAGAACAGGGGCCAAAGACTATAGCCTGACAGTGGACCAGACTTGGCCCTCTGCCGGTTTTTGTTTGTTTGTTTAATAATGGCGTAGACGTTTTTAAATAGTTACCTCTTAAATCATTATATAAGTACTTATATAATATCCTCAGGGTTATCTTTGGCTCAGAAAGCTAAAAACCATGTACCATCTGGCTCTTGACAGAAAGCGTTGGCCAGTCTCGCCTCCAAATATGCAGGGAAAATGTTATCATTGTGGGTATTGATTTTCGCTTTATTGACAGCAATATCTAGTCATCTCCGTCACTCAAAGTCAGCTTAGGAGAATTAGGTCATGCATGTTATGATTTTTCTCTCACTGATTTAAGGAATTTTCCTAAATTATTCATGTTTTTGGGTATAAAGTTTATTCAATAAATATTAAATACCTCTGAGATAGAAAAAGACTACTAAGGATTGTGTGAGATAAACAAATATAATTTATTTCTGCTCCCTTGAAGTTTTCAGTAAAATAAGGAAGAAACTCTTAGGAATATGTTGTGTTATAGAAAGAATAGAACCTCAAGGGAAGGAGAATGAAACGCTGTCTCTTGGGGAACCGGAGCAGTCACTGCTGTTCCATGAGATGTCCCATCTCTGCAAGGCCTGTGTCTAACTTTTCCATTTTGTAAAATGGGAACCTGATGAGAGTTCATATTTATTACTTAACTGGCTTAAGATTTATAATTAGTCAATCATTCCTTGGCCCCCGTGTTCAACCTGAACCACTGTATAGGCACAGAGAACCAGCAACACTGGCGGCCCTCCTGGTGGCCAGGCAGGTCCAAGGCAATAACCACTGGATTCTAACGAAGGCTCTGATTAGAACATTTCAGGAAATTACAGGAACTAATTCATTCATGCAGTAAGCCCTTATTGGTAAGTAATGCACTTGATTCTTCATCTTTTAGATCCTTTAGGTGAGGGACACATACAGAGTTCCTTCATCCTTGAAGTTCACATAAATCATGCACATGGTACATATGTAGGGTTCAGAAATTCCCTTATGGTCCTGATTTCCCAAAGAAACCTCATCCTCACTCTCAAGTCATCTCCCATGAAACTTAAATCACCAATTAATAACATACAGTGTTTAATAAACACTGACCTGAATGTTTTAAAACTCATTTGCTCCCAGTTCCAAAGCTGGTGTTCCTCTTATCATTATAGGTTTTTCTTCTTGATGTCATTTATGGGCTTAGCAGGAAAATATCACTTTTCTGCTCAAACAGGATACGGTAAATATCACAACAAAATGAATGACAGCATTTTAATGAAAACCACTGTTTGGCCTCCATTTTGAGAAAATAGGACTCATTATAACACAAATGTTTTATCAGTATGGGTCCCCACATCAATCTTCATACCGCAGTGTCAACCATGAGGTTTGCTGAATTTTTAAGGCTTTCTCTGGACCTGTCAGACCTTTATGGGATTAATCCTTTATATTTGTAACAGCAGTTTCCACAAGATGAATACTTCATTTCTCATGAATCATAATAAAGCTGCCTTGCTTTGTCGGCAGAGTGACCTCTATGGTCTTTTATCTTCAAGGGGAAAGATTAGACTCTCCTTCTATTTTATGGATAATGAGGTAGGTGGTTGTTGGTCTCTTGACACTTTCAGTAACTGCACCTCTTTGTGGACTCATATGCCTCTGTGATAAACTGATCACAGGGTGATTATAGCAAATCTCTTCATATAACAAATTTCCTCCTAACCTTAAGAGTAAAATTTTTGTACGCAGCAAAGTTAATAGGGATGAACTCACAAATATTAGAGCTGAAGACACCTAGAAGTTAGCTAGTCCAATGTCCTTGTTCTGTTGGTGAGTACATGGATTTCCAAGGGTGTGGCCCAGGCTTGGGGAGTGACAGAATTACGCAACTGAACTCAGGTCTCTTGACCTCTTGTGCTGAGAGCTTTCTTTTGCAACACACAGTATGCCTTTTTTGCATATAAATTGCATAAATTGCTCTATTGATCTAGTTGGAGTCATCTGGGACTTTTCCTTTTTTTTGTTTTTGAAAAATCCACATTTAATCCCTCAACAACCCCACAGCTCTACCTTCAGAATGGATTCGGAATCTGACCATTTCTTACACTTCCACTGCAGGAGTTTCCTCTCAGTCCCATTATTTCTCACCTGGATGATGGAAGTAACCTGCTGGCCAGTTTCCTGACCTCTGATGACCCCTGTCCTTAACACAGCAACCAAGGTGACCTTTTGCAATAGGGTTTCTCATCCTCAAGTTAGTGATGTTTGGAACTGGAGGATTCTCTCTTGTGAAGTGCTGCCCTGTGCACTATAGCCTGTATGACATCATCCCTGGTCTTTCCCCACTAGACACCAATAGCACCTTCCCATTTATGATAACCAAAAATGTCTCCAGACATTTGCCAGATGTCTCCCAGGGGACAAAAATCTTTCTCTAATGAGAGCTACTGCTTTAAAATCTAAGTTGGACCTTTTCACTTTTGGGTCAAAATGCTCCTTTAGGTTTCCATCTTTGTCAGTTAAAACAAACTTCTTTTGCTTGTCTACAAGGTCCTACACACCTCCCATTGTCCTCTCCACCTAATCTCCTTGAACTCTTCTCCCTCAGACTGATCAGTCCTGTCCTATAGGTCTCTCTCCTTTCCTGGGAAAGCCCAGTCATGCTCACACCTGGGGACCTTATACCCTTCACTCTCCATACAGAGTTCTTCAAGGTGGAGACTTTGGCAGGTAATTGGGTTTATTTGAGGTCATGAGGGTGGAGACCCCATGATGAGATTAAAGGCCTTATAAAAGAGACCAGATTGTGTGCACTCTCTTATGGGCGAGTGCTCTCTCTCCCTCTATCTCTGTCTCTCTCTTTTTCTCTCAAATATTATTACAACCATGTGAATAATAAAGCAAATCACTATGAATCAAAAAATGAATCATTTCTTAGAAGGAAATGCACGTAAACTTTAACAACGGTTTTCACTAGGTGAACAGGATTATAGGCAATTATTGTATTTGGTTTTGTGTCCACATTTGTTTATTTGTGTACAGTAAATGCAAGTAACTTGATTAAAAGTCCATTAGTCCCCTCAAAATTAATGGCATCTTCAAAGCTTGCCCTCTCTTCACTGTCATCCAGATGGAGTTATTCTTATGCACTGGGAACCCATTAACTGGTACTTTTGCTGAATATTCTGAATAGTCTTCCTTATTATTCTCATTGACAGCTGTGCCTTCATGAAAAGCTGTCCATCCCTCTACTTTGAGAAAGACTGATGAAAAACACAAGGGGAGGAGAAAGCCAGTTTATATTTAAGTAAAATGAGTGGGGTTAAAGGTTCAAACCCAGGGCAGATTAAGCAGCGCATCAAAGCTTCTCTTTTAAATGTTAATTTTGCACGAGGCCCAGGGAATGATAACCTAGATGTCAGACTGTGTTACCTGTTGAGCTGGGAAAAAAAAAAAAAAAAAATCCCATTACAATTTCCCCAGTATCACACAGCAAAATCAAGCCCTGGTTCAGAGATTTAGCTCTTAAAGCAGCAAAAGGATGGGGAGGGTACTCTGTCTTGGCCCTTATTGTTTCTCCGTACTACTGGATTTAGCCAGAGGACACTCAGACAGTTGCCTGGGGCACACAGTTCTCACTCTATAAAAACCTCAGATCTTAGCAAAGCTTCCTCTGCCTTGTGGAAGATGCCATGTGCTCAGCATCTCTGATGCAGTTCCTCTGTGTGGGCTCATTAAGCAATTTCTGCTGGGACAGTTGCTTCTTGAACTTCACATCATGTATTTATATTTCTGAGTTTTGCTCTCTGTCTTGTAAAAGGGAAGAGAAAAGAAGAATCACTGTGTCAAGAACAAATCGAGTTCAACAACCTTTCTCCATGGATATTTGGTGGTATTGGACTAGGTCAGCAAACGTCCTGACACGGAAATCACTTTTCTTGATTCAATCATGGTAGCTTTCCAAGAGTTTGCTCTTCTCTTCAGATATGTGAGAACTGAGTGGAGTAGGATGGATTTCAGATGGTATTTGATCACTCTTGCCATTATTTCAAGGAAGTGAATTCATGGGGATATGGTTGAAAATACAGGATGTCCAGTTAAATGTGAATTTGGGGTAAGCAACAAATAATGTTTTTGGATAAGTATGCCTTATGCAGTATTTATTAAATATAAGCATTTAGGACATATTTATATGAAACCATTATTTGTTGTTTATCTGAAATTCAAATATGACTGATATCTTTAATTTTTTACTTGCTAAATCTGGCAACTGTAATGGGGGAGGAACTTGCAGTGTCCTTTAAAATTTTTAATTTAAATTTTCCATCCATAGCTTCCTTACAATTCAATGATACTTAATACATTGCCATAATAAAATGTACCTGTATTTCTTCCTGATAAGTCTTCCTTTGCATCATTTAAATTAAGGAATAAGTCCTATAACATCTAATTCATTTCTAATTCCCATCTGTTAGTGATAAAAAAAAAATTTCTTGAAGTTGAACAGCTTCAAAATATGCTAGTCTTTTGCAAAGACTGGCATGTACACAATTAAAAAAGAAAAAATACAACCCCATCTTTTGACAATTATTTTTACTTTGTCTCTTAACAAAGTAGAAAAAAAAGCACTGGCATTTCACAGAAGTCCCAGTGGTCACTTGATCTGGTCCTTCTGTCTTGCTCTGGGCTGACTGACGTTAAAGTCTTGCATTAAGATAGAGCACCTATTGTATCCACACCCCAGACAGCAGCAGAATGAGTACAATTATGGTTTTGCCCATCTAGATACTACACTGAAGTGAGGGGTAGTTCAGCCAAGCAAGTGTCTAGAGTTCCAGTGGTTTAAAAGGCTACAGTTACACCGTGGACATAACATGTAATGAAAGAAGTGCAATCTGATAGAGATTACTATATTTACCAAAACTCCTTTTGAAAGAGGACTGTAGCTATCATAGTTGAAAAAAGACATCCTTTGACAGCTCCTTGTATAAAGAACCAAGGATACTCCAAGGGGCACTCTAAATGTTCAGTTGACTGGAATTTAAAATTGGCTTAATGGAGTACAACCATTTGGGGTCCAAACTAAGTGCTGGTTACAGAGGGAAAAGCAGACATATTGTCACCAATAACCCTCTTTCTTGGCCCTTTCTCCACTATTTTTTAAACTTTCGAAGAGAAGTGTGCTGCAAATATTAATAAAATATGTGTTGAGAAGGCGTCCAGTTATTTGCCTCCCTGGGTCATCCCTATAACTTCATTTCCCTACTTAGAAAAATAACTGACCCAAATTACATACATTTCCCAACTATGGAGAATTGTAAGAGGGAAGTACAAAGAACACAAGGACAATAATGCTCTAGTCCAGGCCACCAGATACCTTGGAGAAGCAGTTGTCAAGATTCAGTGAATACAAAAATCTCCTGTTAGGCTGATGAAGCCCTGTGGGTCTCTATCCCCAAAGTTACTACTGATTGGGTAGGTCTGGGGTGGGGCCAGAGATTATACAGGTTCTAAAATCCTAACAGGTTCCTGGTATTGCTGTTGCTACTCTGGGATCTGTGGTTTGAGAATCACTGCTTTGGAATTTATATTCGGATATCCCAAATCCAGTTAAGGTTACATAGAGTTAGGGGGTCTTTTAATTCTTTTGTTTTGTTTTGCTTTGCTTTGCTTTTTAAATTTCCCATACCAAAGCCTCAGAACCATTATATACTTTCTTTAGGGCTGAAGTCCAGAGTTATAATTGTACTTAAAATTGGTGTTTGATGACTTAAAAGGGTATTCTGCCATTCACAGAACAATTTTACTTTTCTTCAGTGGAGATGTATTTCCTTAATGCAGGAGAAGCAGATGCGGTAGCATCTATTTCTAAGAAGAGATAACGATGGCAGAGTTTTCTGCGTTGATTACAAAAACTGGGGATCATCTAAATCTCCAAGCATCCCAAAGTGAAAGTTTTGTGATTTGAAAAGAGATAAAATTATGCAAAGCATGTGCTATGGGGACTTGTTCGACATTTTATAATCTTAAAATTTTTTCAGGAGCTGCTTTTTACTTTTATGCTACTTTTCATAAATTTCATTTTTTTAGCCTTTATTGCTTTAACCAGAAGCTTTTACATTTTGGACTTGGAAAAGAATTTCTGACTCCGTGAGGAATTATTTTTCACACTTAACAATGTTTGATATTGTAGATAAAATGTCATACTTTAAAAAACCCACTCTAAGTTAATCTGCCTCTGTGACTGAATGACCTTTGACATTAAGAAAAATATGAGAAGGAAGGCATACACAAAGGAACTTACTCTAACAGAGAGATTTTTACTATTTGTTTGATTATTTTGGCGAGTTTCTAAAATACATTACAGATCTTTTCAATCTCTGGATATTCAATTAATATAAACTTTGAATGGCTCTGAGAGTATTATTCTGATGCTTATTTATGTCTGACAAAACCAAAGCAAATAAATGTTGGTATTTCTCCTTTGGAGCACCTATCAAGCCCTCCTCTATATCTATATTGGAAAAACATTGAAGGATTTGCTTTGTTATTATGTGCTTAAAAAATACGGTCTTTCAGAAAATGAAAATAAAGAATCATGTCCAAGAACAATATGACACTTTATTACTTTTTCTCAGACTGACACAAATAAGAAAAGACCAACTGGTTAAAGACATCTTTGGCTCTATGCCTAAATCCTACCCTGAGAAGATCTGGAGATCTTCCCAAGCCAACATTAGGAGAGAGAAGAGGCACTCACTCATGCTAATCAGGAACTCTGCTATCAGACTCAGTCATTCAGATTTCTTAGTGGATGGTATCAAGGTACTCTCAAATAGATTTCTCCAAAATATAATGAATCATTTAATTTTACAGCAGGCCATAAGATCACTTCTTTTATTAAATGAGGCTGAGAAACGTTACTATTTAAAGAAAGTTTCAACAGAAGGACCACTGTCTCTTAAAAATAAAACCAAACCAAAACAAACAAAAACTTATCTAGTTAGCTTTCTTCTGGACGAAATCCCTACCATAGTCAATCTAACGTAAAATCCTCTGTGAAATTTAACTCTTCGAAAGCATTCTTCTGTTGCTTTCTGGTTATTTCTTTCACTCATTTGCCAGGCAATCTGTTCCCCATCCAAATTCCAGCCACAACTTTTTGAGCTACAGGCTCCAATGTTATCATGTATCTTTCTCTGCTCAAACATTGGACCAGTGTAGTTGATTTCAGATAGGGATTCTTGGATGAAACAATTGGATAAAAATTATTTCATATTAAAAGATTAAAAGGTGACATACTGGCAGGCAAAACCCCTCCGGGGGAAATGAGTACCCTAAGAGTACCCTAAGAGGAGTAGAAAAGGGGGCAACCTAAATTGGAGTCAGTGTACTGTGTTAGTGGGGCATTTCTGAAGCCCCCGTTAGAATATTACCGAAGGGAATATAAGCAGCTTTGTCTGCATAGACTGGAACTTTGAGAAGAGGAACATTGGACACATATGTATTGCTTCTCAACAGATTCTGTTGACCTGAGACCATTTTTTCTAAAAACAAAGTAACTAATTCAAGTTACTTAAAGCAATGAGATACCTGTATTCCTCAGCAATGCTTTGAAAATGTAATTGTTATAAGGAGTCCAGAAGCTCAAATTTCCTGCAAAATGCAAGGGTAGTCGTTTTGAAGAAAAGTTAATTTTTATTTAACATTCCTAAATTATGTACTCACATCACTGAAAACTGTCATAAACTCCTTGTTTCAGATTAAGTGGATTATTTATTTGTGATAATGGGCACATATACTCATTAACATGCTGTCATAAACAGCTGCATTCAATGTATTATGTGTTCTGTGACATAAATCAGGTGTTCAACATGAAATTGTTGTTTAAAATATAGGCCCCGGGAAGAACCAAAAAGCAATAAATGCTTTTTAATACGGTTGCATGGTCTTGAATTCTAAATTTATTTCTACCCTGCTAGTGTCACTTGTACGGAAAATGCAGTATTACTCTAGTGAAATATCTTGACATTCAAGGACATTGGAACTCCTCTCTGCTTTCCCAGCGTTGGTATCTCAAGTGAGGTGTTCACTGACTTGTGTTTCTTTTCTTATAAAGGAGGGTATCATGTAGACATGGGGGAGTCATTTACAGCAACATCGGTTTGCATCTCAGTAAGCTCAGAGCAGGATTCTCTTAATGGATGCCTTCAACCCATCCTAGCTCTGAGAGTTTCCAAACTAGATGTTGAAATTTAGAGATGGTTTAGTTCAATGCCCTCACTTTACAGATGAAGGAACTGAGGATTTGAAATTCTGAGGATTTGAAAGACTTATTTGAGTCATGGATCTCTACGTAGTAATGCCAGGACCAAGAGCTAAATATCCAGACCCCTAATCTGATCTAATTCTCCCTAGAAAAATGGGCAGTAAAAAGTAAGTTGGCTACACTAAGATGATTTCGGGGTTAGGAGGAGCTTCATGGGCAGTGAGGGGGCTAGGCTGTCTCTTTTGAGATTTTTTTACCAATGTCACTTCTGGTAGACTTAACTGCTCACTGCAATTTTATAATTTATATTAATCTGAGCAAAGTTCTGGCTGCTTTCTTTGGGTGAATGGTCTCATTGGATGAGAGGAGTGTATGAGGGTAAATGCTACAGTTCACTGGGAGAAGTTCAACAGAGGAGCAAGATAAGAGGCTTCAGATAGAAGGCTTAGAAAAATTGGGTACGACAGGTAACATTGTACAGGAACAGTGTGAAACTGTCCAGCTTTTATCTTTGCAGGAAAGTGGGCATATACAAAGTTAAGAAAGAATCTATCCATTGGAGCTAGGATGGACCAATCCTTTAAGAGAATGTTGATGACAGGCAATTTAGATGCCTGCCTTTTAAATGATAGAAAACTAGAAAGTTTATGCAAAGTACACACACACAAGTAACTGTTTCCATCACAGAAAAATTAAGAAAGCTAATGAAATTGGGGTTATTATCCTGAAACACATGAAGGCTAAAACATAATTTAGGTGGTATTTTTAGAGAAATTAAATGCTTCAGAAGAATAAAGGGCTCTTAAAAAGAAATGTCCATCTCCTCTGTGTTTTCACACAAAGCAATTCAGAACAAAATTCGAGATTAAATAGAAACAAGAAAATTCAGTTACTCTAAGAACAAGTAAATATTAAAAACAAGATACCAAGGGCCATTGTAGAATCCCTAGCCCCAGAGATGGTTAAAAAATGAAATCAAAAGTAATTCAACTCGAATGATTTAGGCATACACTTGTTTGAGCAGAGGGTGAGCCCAGTGACTTCCAAAAACCTTGCCAAAGCCTGTGATTCAACAACCTAGCATTCCGCTAAATGCTATTTTGTGAGCCCTGAATATAATATACTTTAACTAATTATACTTATTTCACCCCCTCAGGATTCTTCAATGACTTTCTCTTCCTCCTGTCGATTTCTTATGTTCATTTATGTTTACAGAAAAAAAAAAAGAGAGAGAGAGAGAGAAACCGAATATAATATAACATTCACTTAGATTTCCTGGCTCATGAACAACATTCAGATGGAAATTAAGACACTTCAGGGATTTCTGATTATAGGTAGTGGCATGATTGACTTGCTTCTGCAAGTGGGGATTTGTTACCTATTTTAAATCTCACCAGAGCTTTGTTCTAAATGACTTTCTTTATGGTGTTCAGTTGATTTTTGTTGCTGTTGTTGTTAATGAAATGACGTATCTGAGTAAATTTTTTTCAAATAATTAATGGGTACAAAATGCAGAGATAGAAAATGTCCCCCAGTTTAGGGGTAGGAAGGAATAAATGAAACAAGATGGGATTGGGAGGGAGACAAACCATAAGAGACTCATAATCTCACCAAACAAACTGAGGGTTGCCGAGGGGAGAGGGTTTGGGAGAGGGTGGTGAGGTTTTGGGCATTGAGGAGGGTATGTGCTATGGTGAGTGCTGTGAAGTGTAAACCTGGCGATTCACAGACCTGTACCCCTGAGGCTAATAATACATTATATATTAATTTAAAAAAATATTTTTTTTAAGTCCCCCTAAATCCTAGGGGACTACTACTGCTTCTCCACTATTAAGCATTGTTACTTTAAAATATCTAGTTTTATTTGGAAAATATTAGCTTTTTCTGTCTATATATTTAAGCATTGACTTATAAGTAGTGATGGCCATACTTAGATTTGTATGAATTTTTAATTTCTCACATTATTACTTTTTCGGTCAATTGTTTCATTAATTTAGTTAGCTCAACTGGGGCGTCTTTGTTTGTTTTGTTCCTTTAACAGAATATCATTTATTCTTTGATATTTTTCAAAGGCCCCTGCTGTTTTGAAAAGTTTTGTAAAGAAGAAGCAGAATATGAAAGCCTGTGATCCCTTTGATTAAGTGAACATATTTATTTCCCTCTTGCTTTCTTGCTCCAGGTTTCCAGATTAAGCCTTTCACATCACTGCGCTTCCTGTCGGAGCCTTCCGATGCTGTTACCATGCGGGGAGGAAATGTCCTCCTGAACTGCTCTGCGGAGTCTGACCGGGGAGTCCCGATGATCAAGTGGAAGAAAGATGGCGTCCACCTGGCCTTGGGAATGGATGAAAGGAAGCAGCAACTTCCAAATGGCTCTCTGTTGATACAAAACATACTTCACTCCAGGCACCATAAGCCCGATGAGGGACTTTACCAATGTGAGGCATCTTTAGGAGATTCTGGGTCAATCATTAGTCGGACAGCGAAAGTTGCTGTAGCAGGTAAGTGGATTCTTCCTTTTTTTCCTCCTCCTTCTCCAACTCTTCTTATTCCTTTTTTTGGGAATAAGGAAATTATCTTTGTAGAAAAAGTATGCATTTTTAGGATAAGGGAACAATGTAAAAAAGATAAATGCATATTCCCTTATGATTTTGACTTATTTTCTCCTTAATTGCTTGGAAAACAGTGGAAGGATCTGAGCAACCATTCTGAAAATGAGATTTTCAGAAACAAAGACTGTCTCAAGTTGATATACTACCTGTGTCTGTGGGGAGGACTTTTCATTAGTTGAAAATATTAGGAAAAATGATTTCCTAATTAATTCCATTTTAGAGAATCACTAATCCTGACATTTTGCAGAGCTTTTTTCTTTCCTTTTTCTTTCTTTCTTTTTTTCCCCCCTTCAGAGCAGTGTATTTTGTTTAATGATAATGGCTTGAACTGCAACATACAGATTTCCAAATGAGAAATAACAATTTGCAATTAAACCAAGAGGGCAACCATTTGATATGGGCTTCTTTTCCCAGGTCCCATTTTGTCTAAAATCTAGAATACTGATAAGAATGAAGACTCATTTTCAGCAATAACGTGTGCTAGGACAATTGGACAGGACCACCACTCCAGCACTCATTCTACCGAGGGTACGAGGAAGCTAAAATCTGCAAGAGATGCTCTTGTCAGGTGACAGCATAGAAAATCAGATATTGCGGATATTGCATACTGATACACATTCAGCCCAGAAATCTGGTTTTGTGCCACAAAAGAGTGTCACAAACCAGACTTTGCCTGAGCAAAAATGTCTTGGATAGGGGGCAAGTCTTCACCTAGAGAGACAGTAGGCAACCATCCGGTTTTAACCAGGACTGACTGGGTTTTCGCATTTGAAAGTACCATGCCCTAAGAACCAAGCCCTCAGTCTCAAGGAAAACTTGAATGGTCTGTCGACCCACCTGGTGGTGTCCTGACTGCTTTAGCAGTGACAAGCCAAAGCACAGTTGCAGAAAGTCCTCTTTACTCAGGAAGCACGTGAGGTGGCATTCTGATCAGGCAAACCGAGGCTATCAGCCCCTTGGGTCCTTTGAGTGATGGATGCCTGGAATTTGATTGATGAGCATAAAGTGCAGAGAGGACTGAAAGTCTATATTAATTATGATTGATTAAAAGGAACAAGTGGAATAAACGCCGAGGATTAAGGTAAAATCCGCTTTGCCAAAATATTCCAAGTAAAGTGGAAAGGGTGCGATTCAATTTTTCTAGCGTAAGAATTTCTAGGCTGGCGTTTCGACAGTACTAAAAGGCAGATGCATATGCGCTGTTAATGAAAATGACCTGATTTTTTGTGGTTTCTGTTTCCCTGCAATCTAGATTCACTTTTACCTGCTCTGTTTCAATGGTGAAATGAAGAATGATCCCTTCCCTGTGAGATATTAAAACAAAGTAACTTCAACTTTCCTATTCTGTAGAAGGATGGGTTGGCAGATTCAGTCACTGAGTTACAATCTAATATTAGATTGTATCATTTCAAGGCAATAAGGCTGTTCACAGCATTTTAAACACTTACCATGCTGTTTGGCAACACAGCATACATCAATGTTATGTCTGTCGAGGTTAAGATTGCCAAACCACTGGAATGCACAAGGGGCATATATCTTCCTTGTAATAAAGACCATGGGCTTGATTTAATCTCATTTTTAAAGCATTAGCAGTCAATAAACCAGTCACCGCTAAAAGGTAACAGTCAGCTTTGTGTGAATGAAAAAAACAAAACAAACAAAAAAACCCACCAAAAAACCTGTTTTGTACCCTCAAGTGTAGAGTCCATTTAAAATAATAACACCTCTCTTCCACCTTTTGCTTTCTCAAAGTGTCTTTCAGGAGAAAGAAATGTGGCAAATGAAATCTATCTTTAATGAATCAGAACGTTCCGTACCGTGCTCTTGACTTGCACCATTCATCTAATTTTCTAGGAACTTCTCACATGCTCTTCAAACTCTTCAACCTAACTGTGCACTTAGCTGAAGCCGGAGTGGGGGAGTAGGAAAGATAAGCCAAGGGCTACCATCTGTCTAACATCTTATTAAAAGTCTCAGTATAGGGTGCCCATGTGACTTGGTTGAGCTTCCAACTCTTGATTTTGGCTCAGGTCATGATCTCAGAGTTGTGAGATGGGCCCCCCAGTGGTGGGCATGGAGCCTGCTTAAGATTCTTTCTCTAGCTCTCCTTTGGCACCTCCTTACTTCTCTCCCTCTCTTAAAAAAAAAAAAAAAAAAAGTCTCAGTGTCACAAGCTATTGTCTCTTGGCATTCCTGAGAATTGCAAGTTCTATCAGTAGGGGCTATTATTCCATTTGAAAGCAGCTTGGCCTGTACTGGCTGAAACTGGGGAATTTTTATTTGTATCCAGTAAGCTCTAGTCTAAAATGGTGCAGTATTTCTCTGCCATGGATATTTCTGTTTAGCCTTCTAGATTGAGACTTTTAAAGAGAGAAGCAGAGACAAACTCTATCTGCGAAGCTTCTCCTTCCCATCCCCGCTCTATACCTACCAGAGTGTTGGGCATGTTTTGTACTTATTCATTAGCTATTTGCTTTGCCAGTGAACACATGGAGCTGTGCCATATATGGAGAGGTTTCCATTGTAGGGGAGAAAGAATTTGTGTCCCTTTCAAGGGTCCATCTAGCTGGACTAAGAACCAGATTGACATAGATAGAACAGATTAACAGGAGAAAATAGAATTTAATAGCATGCATAGAGGGAATCCACACAGACATGGAAATTCCAAAGACACAGACAAAATGAGGTATCTACATCATTCTGAACTAAGGAGTAGGGGTAGTGCTTTTGGATTTCAGAAGAAAGGAATGCATTTCATGGGGCAATAAGAGGAAGAAAAGAAGTTTGGTAACTAGAGGTTTGCCCTGCCATATGGATGGCAAAAATTTTCAAATAAAATTTATTTCCACTGATAATCCTTGTTCTGGGTGAAGACCTCCAATTTAGATTACTCTGTATAGTTAAGAGGGGGGCAAAAGTTTCTCTTGAGCCCCTGGGGTCTCTACTGCTTTCTGCGCGGAATAAGAATAATCTTCATGACAAACTGGTCCGTGATGGAGTAGCTTGCCTTTGGCTACTCAACTGTCAGTGTCATCTTTGTTTTCCTCCTGCTCCTCAACTTCTCTCTCTCTCTTTCTTTCTTTCTTTTTTTTTTTTTTGAGCTTGATGAGATTAAACAACTACTTGATGGACAGAGTTGGAGTGATTTTCTTTATATCAAACTAGTTGATAAATTATTGGAATAATTTGATTTATATCTCAGTAGTCTATAAAGGAACTAACTATTGAGGACTTTGGAAGTAGAAATGGACTATGCTGGGATATCGATATGCTACTTAAAAAAATAAGAAAGGCATGTGCCAATCCCTCATCCCTTCTGAAATCCATAACATCACGATGAGCATGGACCAGTCCATGCACATTTTCCCTACTCCAGATGTTGCCAGCTCTCTGAGCCTTTGAATTCTCTTCTGTAAAATCGACATAACAATAACCTACCTCCTAAGGCTGTGCAGGCTTTTAAAGAACATTTAGCATGGAAAGCTCTGGTACAGAGTAAATTCTTATTCAATGGCAGCAGTAATGGTACAAATTGACCTAAAATGGATGTTATGATGTTACTGCAATTAGTATTATTAAGGAATGACAACTTTGAATATTCCTTGTGATGATTCAGAACATTTTTGGAGGGATTAGGAGAAAAAGAAATATAGGCTACAAATCGTGAGCTATAAATATTGTCCTCTTGGATCAGATATCTGCTTTTGCAATCTATAAGCACACACTGGCAAGCCTGAATTGAGTTTTTAAAAGTTGAATCCATGCAGTTTGTTGGCAAGCTGTGCTAAAATCTGTTTGACTACAAGGTTCATTTTTCACAACTTAATCTAGTGTTCTGTCCATGAAGCCAATGTAATTTGTACTGGTCAAACCAGGAGTTCTAGATCATGCAACTGCTGTTATCATTTCAGAAAAAGACGCTGGTCAGTCCTCTCAATGGAGCCTTCTTATTGTCCTTCCAACTGGAAAAGATTCACTGAAGCTGAGTTCACAGGAGTTTTGGTCTAGTCTGAGAGTTTAACATAACCCCCTCTCCTCTAGAGGAGAGGGGAGTCAATGCCAGTGTGTAAGAAAACCTTATCACTGCCAAGCTCCACTGCATAATCATGAAAGTACCATCTTGTTTATTTTCCTTGATACTAATCCCTCCCATCTGCCACCCACACACCCACCCAACCAGCCAGACCCTTGCCCACTCACTTCCCCTGCTGGGCTCTGAGGATCACAGCTGGAACCCAAGTATGACCTCTCCTTGTATTTACTCTCTTGGGGATGCACTGGGATCCACTCCTTCTCAGGTAAATGGACACCGATTGCAGGATACATCATACATCATAGAGAATCTGTATCCAGGTAGATTCTTCTTTTGTTAATTTTTAAGCATTTACTTCTTGACTATTAAAACCACGGACTTTTGTATGATCTTTTCCTCTTTGTACAGTATATTCATATACATTAGCTCATAATGCTCAAAAAGGCTCTGTGATACAGATACCCAGATTAATAGAGAACTTTCTACAGGCAGAAAGTGGAACCCACATTCTCTAACTCTGGCACATATTTATTCCCTTGTGACTTTGCTTCTCAATCTGAGGATTAGATGTAAGGACACTGTGAATAATTTCCTAAGTAGTCATTTATTTTTAACCAAGAAAACTTTCCAAAATGTAAACAAAGGGAAAGAGTAGTCATTGTAATAATAATAATAATAATAGGTTTTATTTATCCATTTAGTCCCTCAAAAATATCAGCTCCCTGTGGGAAAACACTATGATTTGGTTGTTTTCTTCTCAAATGAGAGATTTTGCTACCATCATTATGCATTAAATGATGACACACGATGAATATCTCCTAAAGTATAGAGAACATATAACTTTAAAAATAAGCTTATATATACTTTTTAATAGGGGTAAGATTTTTCTTATCTTTTAATCTTTGTAAGTGGTTTCATAATTCAGGCTGTTAGCATTTTTATTTCTTTTTATTGAAAATCAAGCAAATAAAAGGCCACCTAAATTGCCTTTACTCGAATTGTTATTTCATTCAGCAGTATATTTTTTTCTTCTTCCTTATTACAATAGATGTTTCAAGATGCAAATTGTCACACACTGCTTTTAAATAACACAGGCATTATAATTAAAATTCCCCTGTGTTAAAAAAAAAATAATTAGTTACTTGAGGAGTTGTTGCAGTGAATTTCCTTCCAGAATGCCTCCCATTTAAATGAGTTATGAAATAATTAGTGAAGGTATATTATAGTGAGAGAAGCTAGAATCACCTCAGCTGAATGGAGCATTTTGTGAAATGATAATCTGACCTTTACGTTTTTACTTAAAAGGAAACAGAAAAAGGAGCTTGTCTTAAGAAAAAGGAGAATAAACTACATTGCCTCAGGTCACTCAAATGTTATATAAAGGAAACAGCAAGAAAAATGCTCATATTCCTTTTCTCTACAGGAACAAATATAAGAATCTTGCCTAGAAGGTCAAGTTCATCTGGTCAAGCAGTTTAGAAAATGTAACCCAAGGCCTTTGAAAACTCTCAAAATTCTATTTTGGGAAGGTGCAGTTACAGAGCAAAGCTTTTTTTTATTTTAATCCAATAGGGATAGTATTTATTTTCAAACAATGAGTAGGAAAATAAATTGTTCAGACACCATGATTCTTAATGATCTTAATTATCTTCAGCTAGCTAAATGTTCCTATTGTTTTGTGGTTAAAACATGAGAGTAAAATAGATGTATATATGTAGGAAGGAAATGTGGTGTTATAAGTAATCGTTGGGTGTGTGCTAATCTTATAATTTTCTTTTAATTTTATTACTAAATAAAACTAGGATAATCACCAACTTGCCCCAGTGCTTCCTTACCCGCATCCTCCTGCACCCTTGTCTTAAATAATTGCATTTTTAAAAATGGGTTTTAGCTGCTTCCTTCCTAAGTCAATTAACTCTGCAATAAAATTAAAATAGAAATATATTCCTGAAAAATATGCACAGTGGAAAGACACCTTCTACATTATAAAAATTACAAAAGAGAACTTGACAAGGCTTTTTATAGTGGAAACATCAACAAAACAAATTTAAAAAAAATTTTCCTACCTTTCATTTCCTTTCTTTGTTATGAATTCTAATTCATGTGACAATGGAAGTAGCTAATAATTCATTCTAAAAATCATTATATTAAGAGCACTGGGCTTTTTTTGTTTTGTTTTGTTTTTCTTTTTTCTTTTTCTTTTTTTTTTTTACTCAAACGTTAAGCTAGCTGCAGTGTAATTTTTGCTAGTACTATAATAAAATGCAGGAGTAATATTTAAAATAACTCAATGATAGTAACAGAAAACTGTTTCACATTCTAGAAGACCCCTGTTGAATACAAAAGCTTGTTGTTGTTGTTGTTGTTGTTGTTTTTTGATAAATGTCAGGCCTAACAAAGACTTAAACAGAGTAAGTAGATAGCTCAGATGACATCATTGTAAATCTCTGATGAAATTATGACTGATAATAAATTTAATAAAACATTTTTACTTCTATGAACCTACCACAGGTCCTGTTTTTTTTCCTATTATATTTTTTATGTCCACAGTAAAATTTATTATTTAAATGTAATATTATATAACGACCTTTGAATTGAGATATTTGTATTAGATACAAAGTTTTTCTACAAAGTAAGGAAACCGTTAAACTTAGGGGATGTTCTAGAAACTATCTTAGTTAAAAGAAATCATAGAAAATATCAGTGTATGTAGTCCCTACATCATTTTAATCTTTTCCTTTTAGAATGTAGGTGAAAGTACTGTTAGTGAAAGCAGTTACTCTTCTCCCTTTAGGAAATTATTGTTTTTTAATAGTCTAATTTTATACCTACAATCTCCATATATTCTGTAATAAGCAGTCTAACCCATTGGCCATTACTCCCATAATTGTTTAAAAGCCTTTTATTCGATAGCTGTGAGAATTAGAATAAATCAGAAAAGTTAATTCCTAGTGAATACAGAGCCATTGGGAGACATGAAGGAGCCACGTTTTCTTGATGCGGCAAGTAACTTGTTTTGGAACTTAAATCCTGAGTTTAGCATAAAATAGCAACAATGAAACAGCAATGTTGGATATTTTTGATACAAAATAAATAAGGAGGGTAGGTCCCAATCTACCATCTCATTTCACAGTACACTGGGAATACACACACACACACTCACACACACACACACACATACACACACACACACACTTTTACATAATAAATAATGTAATATAGTATTAATATATTTAAATCTGCTTCTCCTACTGCTTAGCTGAAAATTCCTTAGAGGCTGTTTTTTTTTTTTGTTTTTGTTTTTTTGTTTTTGGGTTTTTTGTTTTTTTTTTTTGAGGCTTTCTATTAAAAGACCAAAACTATTGCCTTAGCCCTGGAGCTCAGTGTTTTCCACTGAAGGGAAGGGTGGAAACACTCTAAAAGCAACTGAGAAGATGCTTTTGTTCGCACAGTTCATTTCAGGTTCTTGACTGGGGCTTGTCTTTAAATGCCTCTCAGGTATGGAGGTACCTGCTTTAACTGGACCATATCGAGCTCTGGGACTGTGATACTGTGACTGAAAATAAATATCTATGTGGCCTTCTTCCTGTTTCTGGCACTGAACTCCTAAAACCCTGGCTATTTCCTTACTCCTGAGAGCTACTAAGGTCTTTTGCTATGTTCATGAGGTTGACTTTGGGATCGCACTCGAGGGTGGGCCCTGGTTAGCAGGAGAAAAAAACAAGTGATTAGAGGGTTAGAATTTCCACTACCACCCCCTTGATCTCCTAGGATGGAGGGGAGATGGGCTGGATGTCCCGTCAATAGCTAATGGTCAGTGATTTAATCAGTCATACCTATGTATTGAATCCTCCTTAAAAATCCAAAGAAGGTTCCAAGAGTTTCCCTGTTGGGTGCTGAGAGAATGATGCCTGGGAAGGTCAGGGAAACTCTGCCCCCTTTCCCCACACATTGTTCTTGCATCTCTTCCTTCTGGCTGCCCCTGGGTTATACCCTTTTATGATAAGCCAGTGATCTAGTACATAAAATATTTCTCTGCATTATGTAAGGTGCTCCAATAAATTGATCTAACCTGAGGAGGAGGTGGTTGGAACCTCCAGGCTATAGTCAGTGGGTCAGAAGCACATGTGAGAACCTGGCTTTGCGACTAACTAGCCTCTGAAGTGGGAAGTGGGGGGGCAGTAGGACTGAACCCCTACCTCTGGACTCTGATCTGTCTGCAGGTGGGTGGAGATCAGAATGGAGTTGAATTTTAAGAACACCAAGTTGGTGTCCAGAGGATTTTTGGTGCTTCAGAAAAACAGCATTGGAATTGGGCTTAGGAGCCAAGAATAATTTATTTTTGTTTCCTTAAGGCAGCGAAGGTTGGGGGTAGTATGACTAACTAAAAATCTAGTAAGCCGGGGTCAGAGTAACTGCCTGTAAATGGTTTGATAAATATCGCGCTGGTGAAGGATATGTGTGTGAGAGAGCATCTGTGTTGTATCGTCTGCATGTTTTCTGTTATGATCTTTAAACAATTAGGTTTATACTATCTATAGTGCAACCTAGGTTGTCCAGAGATAATTAGACACAAATACATACCATAGAGACAATACACTCACACACCTTTCCATTTCGATGGCTCTTCCTATCAAAGCCTCTATGTCTTCAATCCATTGATGAACACCAGAGTCATAAAACCTACTATTTGATTGATAGCCCCTCTATTTTTGTTGTTATGCACGTTGTTAAAAATTGTACTTTACCAAAAAAAAAAAAAAATCATTTTCATTGTAACCCTGAAGTTCAACCACCCTTAAAAGGGGCTGCTCAGGAAACTTCACTTGCTGAAATTTCCTTTGGAGCATTTCACCAAGTAAGAGTCTATTTAAGAAAGTGTGTTAAGGAATAATAAAGCCTGTATAGAGTTTCGACCCTATGTTTCAGTGCTGGTTGATTTTATTGGATTGGATTTTTGTGGCCCTGTTGCAAGGAGAATTCATCTCTAAAACCTGGAACATGACACACAAAATTATTATTTCTTTGATGCAAGCATTGTGTCCCAGAGGACACTGGGTACTTCATGAGCAAGCATTGTGGCTGTTTCTCCATGGTTATTTCCAGTTGAGTCTCAGCCTTGGTGGTGCCTGTGTTTGGAGAATGTAGTTGTAGATAGAGTTAATGTCTCCTTTAAATACCCCACAACCTCCATAACACATACATATTACATATATCTCGGGTTTGCTTTTATTATTAAAGAGTTCACATACCATAAAATTTCACCTTTGAAAGCAGGTAATTCCCTTGTTATTAGTATATTCATAAAGCTGTACAGCCCTTGTCACTTCCTGACTCTGGAGCATCTCCACCCCTCCCCTCATACCCTGGAAACCACCAGTCTACTTTCTGTCTTCATTGTCCTTTTCTGTTTTAATTCCAGTGTTGTTAACATACAGTGTTGTATTAGTTTTGGGTGTACAAGAGAGTGCTCAGCAGTTCTGTGCATCATCCAGTGCTTATCACAACAAATGTATACCTTAATCCCTTTACTGATTGTTATTAACATAAATGAGAATATTTGATTATCCTGTACTCTGTAGCTTTTCTTACTCTAACAGATGAGTCTCATTTCTTTAATTCCTCTATAAGATTTTATAGTTTCCATCCATATATTGATATTGGTTTGTTTCTAATTTTTCTCTTTTGTTCATAACGCCTTCGTGTATATTTTTGTACTCAGTGAATACTCTGCTGTGCTTATCTTTTGCACGTCTCTTAAGATCTACTCCTAGCAATGCAACTGGTGAGTCAAAGGGTATCTGCATTTTAACATATATTGGTAGATTCATTTTGTTAGCTTGGACCTAAAATGTCAGAGGTCAGTGGTTTTTTTTTTGTTTGTTTGTTTTTGTTTTTTGGTTTGTTTGTTTGTTTGTTTGTTTAACCATTGAGCAAACAGAGCTGGCTTCTCCTTAACTTTTAAGTATTACTGAAATCTGCTGCTTACTCTAGCAGGTGTTATGAAGACACTGTCAACAAACAGCCAAGGGCATTTGTCTCACTTTAAAAAAAAAAAAAGGAGAGAGGGAGCAAGTGAGAAAGAGAATCTTAAGTATAGCATCCTGGGAAAATATCGCTCACCTGTGTCCTGTGATTTTCCTGATACGTGTCTCTTCAGTCTGCTAGTAGTTGTCACTCCATGACTTGGGATTGAAGTGACACTTGGGTAGAAACCAGAATTTCCCAAGCTTTAAATATACTGTCAAAATGGCATTTGGTCATATGGGCAGACCACAGAACAATGGGAACTTTCTCTAGTGTCCTAAAGACCCTCCAGGTTCTGGCCCCCACTTGCTCCTGTATCCTTATGTAGAACCCCATCCCCACTTATTTCTTCAGTTTTTATAGCAGTTTCTTAAACAAGCATATTCTAGTGCTCATGGCTTTGCACACTATTCTGTATGTCTTCCTTTCTCATCCCTTGCACTATCTCTTTGCATTTTATTTTTACAAGACTCAGTTCATGCAGCCAATCTTTTAGGAATGGTTGACTAGTGAGTTGGGGTTTCGTGAGAACCTGTAACACAGTGACCTGGTGTCTTGTCAGAGCATGGAATGTGGCTCTCACTATATATTGATAATACACACCCATACCTCAACTCCTCTACTGGTCACTGACTTTGTGAAGATGCAGATCTTACCATATCATAGCCCGCCTAGGTAAAGAGATTCCTTAGAACCCAGTTAGTTGCACAGTAGAGCGTGCTGGTTAGGAGCATTGGGTTTCAGAGCCAGCCATCCAGGACTTTGGATCCTGTCTCTGGTTCTTCACTATTTCTGTAAACTTGGCCACCTATGGGAATATTCTGGGCTTTGTTTTCTCTCTATAAAATGGGCCTACCACAATGAGGTTGCTGTAAGATAACCAAGAAGTGCTAAGTAAAGGGCCTGAAGCTTTGTAAAGGCTCAATGGATGAAGGTTTATGAACAACAAAATTGGGGTACAGTTGAAAATTCCCTCAGTGCTCTGCAGCAGAGGGGAAGAAGGAAGCTCTGTGAAGAAGCCCTCCTCTCCTCTGTGGGGACACATGTCCATATGCCCTGGATGTCCTCCCAGTCTGGCCTGCTTCCCATCCAGAGGCTTATCCTTCCCTATCCACACAGGCCCTGTGCAAACACGTGAGGTTAAATGTGCCTCTTTAAATCTCTTAGCACCAATGCTGTGGAATCAGTCCATCTTCCTGAGTAATCGGAGTTAACGAAATAACGATGTCATGACAAAGTATTTAGGTAATATCCAAGGTTTTGACTTTATTCTTCCTGATATTGAAACATAACACCTCTTTTTTTTTTTTTTTTAAACATAACACTTAATTCTCACTTATCCAAAGTCTGCAGTAAAGTTTGCTGTAGCTTTGGGGAGCTTTCTGTGGACTAGCACAAATTATGCTGGGACTCTTGCTTCTGAGAAAGCATGTGAACTGCCAACGGACAGGTTACCCCAGTTGGTGTTTAACAAATCATGAAAGTAAATGTCATTACAGATATGAAAACATTGCTAGAGTTAGGAGATTCATGTTAGTAATCTGACTTGCATTACTAGCTATGTTTTTACATGAATCTTGAGTATTTATAACTGACTTGGGAGATTATCTCTCATTTTTTGAAAGTTATTCACTTAAGGAATCTCTACACTCAGCGTAGGGTTTGAACTCACAACCCTAAGATCAAGAGCCACATGCTGTCCAGACTGAGCCATCCAGGTGCCCTCATCCCTCATTGGGATGCTTGTTGTCTCCTTGTGTTCGAAAATGCAGGCAGTCATTCCATTTTGCCAGAGGATTTAAATATGTTTTTTCCAATGCTAGGCTATCCTTTCTTTTATCGCCCCTGGATTTGTGTAAATATCTGCAGTACAAATGTTTCTTTCTTTCTTTTTTTTTTTTTAAGGCCTTTTGTAAGGCGCTTAGAAAGTATTTTAATGATCAGCATTATTTATGTTGCCTGTGCAGCTATGTAAATAATTCAATCCCTCCTCCACCAGAACTCTTCCAACTTAACGTACCTTTAGAAAATGTGAATGCAATTATAAGGTAATACTGCCCCAGTAAGCATGTCATTGCTTTGGAAAGGATACTGGGGGTGGAGAGCTGAGCAGGCCCATGCTAGGGCCGTGATGATAAAAAGAATGTTTATAAATGAAATAGCACCAGAAATGGCACCATACCTCGGAGGAGGGAAGCAATTTGGTGAAGTGAAAGATGTTAAATGTTTTAATTTTCTTCTATGCCAGTAAAATCTTGTAAAACAAGGTGACATATTAAATTTTCTATACTACAGTGGCTCCAAGAGCCTGTCAACATTTTCATTATAAACTCCATTTTCGGAGCTTTATAACTCAGCTTTAAGAATTCGCTCTGGCCTGACATTTGGAGTGCAAGGTCTTACCTGGGGGACATGTGTTTCACATGTTTGAGAAATTATGAGTTTATCCATTTTCCAGTTTATAATGAGTAACCTTTTCATACTCTTTCGCTCAGCTGCTGTGCCTCAGAAATTAGAGGCCGAAAGAAGGCTTACATGTGGTAGGTCACCAATGGGGGAAAAAACTACAAATGTGGTCAACATGGGTCAAGGCTGCCAATTTTCATCACGAAGACTCCCAGTCACACTGGTCGTTCTGCCTATCCTATGGAAAGCAGAGAGAGCTCTACTAAACTGCCCTCAACAGTTTATAGACTAAAGTGTGTTACCCAGGAGGTCTGCTATGCCAGCTCTCTGCAGGGGAAACCCGATTGATTGGAGAATTCTTAGTCCCCAGTCTGTTTATTTCCGTATTTGTATTATTTTGTGGGTGGCCTAAGAGCTTTTCCCTAAAGCTTTACATTATTTTTCTCCGTCTCAGCGTAGGTGGTTGTTGTATCTTCTTGGCGGTTGTGTTTTTTTTTTGTTGTTGTTTGTTTGTTTGTTTTTCCTTCTATCATATTTAGCATTCAGTAGGTACTTAGTCTATATTATTTACTTCTTTGATAATATAGTCTCCCTTTGTATACTTTAGAATGTCTATAGGCAAATCTTTGAAAGAACTACTTTTGGAAAAAGAAAGATCAAGGAGGCAACAGAAGAGAAATCTACATGTTACCCTTTGGAATGGGCTTTGAAATGTCCTGAGGACCTACTACCTGGTACAACTTACATAAAAGAACAAACCATAGTCCTCTTCTAGAAGAGGGTAGAGAATCTTCAATAAAAGGTGTAGTATAGGGGCATCTGGGTGGTTCAGTGGATTAAGCTTCTCCTTTCAGCTCCATCATGATCCAAGGGTCCTCGGATCAGCCCTGCATCAGGCTCCCTGTTTAGCAGGGATCCTGTTTCTCCCTCTCCCTCTGTTGCTCACCCTACTTGTGGTCTCTTGCTTTCTCTGTCAAATTAAAAACAAAACAAAACAAAACAAACAAAAACAAAAACAAAAACTTAACAAAAATAAATAAATAAAAGGGATGGGATCAAGACTCAACTCGTAGGTTAAATATCAGGAGAATTCCAGAAATCACCACTTCTGGGTATGTATTCAACATTACTTCACTCCCACCTAATTGTATTATATTTTTATGCAGCTGCCATATTCTTATGGTTAAATGTGAGAAGCGCCCAGTGTATAATCCCAACACTTGCTTTTATGGTGTGAAGATCAACTTTGTGACCCTTCCCTAAAAAGTAACAATATAGTTTTTGTCCCTCCCAACCACCTTGCATGCCATATCCCTTAGGAGGAGACAGAGGGACAGTTTAAATAATTTACCTGAAACCCAGGTCTTTCAGACCTCAAAATCACATTCTTTCCTCTAAACTATCGTGTTTTTTCTTTTCTTTTTTTTTTTTTAATATATAACTATATTTATTTTGAATATTAAATAGTTTTTAAATTACAAGCAATTTATTGAATCACACTATGCATCAATATACAGTAAAAATCTTACAATTTAAAAATGTACACAATTTAAACTGAAAGTTCATTAGTGGTGATACTGCCGTGAACCTCTCACAACTGTGTCAAGCACAATAGGGAAGCCGCGTGGGTGTGACTGCCCCCGTGGGTCTTCACTTGGAGAAGGGATTCAACAGTGGAGGCACGCAGGGCCCATTGGTGAGGTCTGTCTGCACTTGTGTGAGCCCAAACAACCTAGGTCAAGCCATTCAGGGAACAGGTTGTTGGTAATTCAATACTGTCTACACATCTTTCAGAATTTATCTGTGTACTGAAGAGGAGTTTCTTTGTTAATAGCCAAAACCAGAGCCAACCCCGCTATTAGGAATATCGTTTATGAGACTGCAGTCTGAGGTCACTGAATTACCCATTCTTATTTTAAGGCTACTTCTCATAAGGCTACTCTTCTGAAGCCCCCATCACTGAAGCCCAATGTTTGGAGACTAACACTGGGTTCACTTCCGGAATTGTCAAACCATGGGCTGAGTAGGGTAAAACCAGAAGCTGCCTCCCTTGTGCCCCAGGCCCTCAGGACAGACATACAGTAAGTCACTGACCCTACAGGTACCCTATGGAAAATATGAATACCAGGGAGAGGTTTTGAAAGGCGTTTTACGGCAGCAAGACATACAAAGACTTTTCTGAGATATGTACAAGGACATCTGTTTTTGTTTGCACTTTTATATCAAAATGAAGCTATTCCTAGCCCATAAGTGGCTGACATTTTCCAATGAAACATGTTAGGAGATGCAGGCTAGATTCAAATTAAAAAAAAAAGAAAAGAAAAGAAAAGAAAAGGAAAGAAAAGAAAAGAAAGTGGGGAGGGAGGGCAAGGACTAAAGGACTTGAATTAGCTTAAACCAGGAATCTGATTTCCTCTTCAATTTCTCTTGCCTGGTTATCCTCTTACTTCCCTCTTCCTGTAAGCCCCACTGTAGTGAATGACACCCCATCCACTGAGTTGTCCAAGAGAAAAACCTGTGCAATTTAATTTTTCTCTCTCTCATCTACCTAAAACATTCTTATCAAAGAGCAAGCCATGTTTAGTCTAAGAAACATTCTTTCCTTTTAAAATAAACTTACTTTTTTAGAGCACTGTGAAGTTCACAGCAAGATTGAATAGAAGATACAGAGAGTACCCCTATATTCTGTTTCACACAGGATATATACACACACCCTCTGCCACTACTAACGTTCCACGTTGGAGTGGTACAGGTACTGCAATTGACGAGACTACACTGACATAAATCAATATCACTCAAAGTCCATAGGTTACTTAAGGGTTCACTCCTGGTGTTGTATATTCTATTGCTTTTGACAAATACATAAGAAATGTATAACTACTTGCAACCACTGATCTTTTTTTTTTTTTTTTAAGATTTTATGTATTTATTTGACAGAGACAGAGAGATAGTGAGAGAGGGAACACAAGCAGGGCCAGTGGAAGAGGGAGAATCATACTCCCCACAGAGTAGAGTCTGACAGGGGGCTCGATCTCAGGACCCTGAGATCATGACCTGAGCCGAAGGCAGACGCTTAATGGCTGAGCCCCCTGGGCACCCCATGAGTGATTTTTTTTTTTTTTTTACTGTCTTATTTTGCTTTTTTTCAGAATGTCCTATGGTTGAAATCGTATAGTATGTCACATTTTCATATGTCTTCTTTTACTTTATAATATCCACTTAACATTCCTCCGTTTCTTTTCATGGCTTAATAGCTCTCTCTCTTTTTTTTTTTTTTTTTAAGTGCTGAATGATAGTCCATTTTCTTAAGGTTACCACTTCCATTTATCCCTTTACCTACCAAAGGACATCTCGGTTGCTTCTAGGTTTTAGCAAATATGAATAAGACTGCTACAGACATTCATACACATGTTTTGTGTGGACATAATTTTAGTTCAAAGGTAAAATACCAAGGAATGGGATTGCTAGACTGTATGGTAAAGGTATGTTTAGTTTTATAAGGAACTGCCAAAATGTCTTCCAAAGTAGCAGTACCATTTTGCATTCTCACCAGCAGTGAATGTGAGTTCCTATTGTTCTACATCCTCACTAGCATTTGGTATCATCAGTGTTCTGGATTTTGGCATGCTAGTAAGCATGTAGTGGTATCTTGTTGCTTTAATTTGCATTCTCCTGATGACAGAGGACATGGGGCATCTTTTCATGTGCTTATTTGCCATCTGCATATCTTCTTTGGTGAGGTGTCTGTTCAGCCCTTTTGCTCATTTTTTCAATTGTTCATTTTCATAGAGTTGAGTTTTAAGAGTTCTTTTATATTTGGGATGACAGTGCCTTATCAGCTATGTCTCCTACAAATATTTTCTCTCAGTCTATGTTCTGTCTTCACATTCTCTTGATGATGGCTTTCACAGAGCAGAAGTTTTTAATTTTAATGATCTCTAGTTTAGGTTTTTTTTTTTTTTTTAATGGATCATACTTCTGGTGTCATCTCTAAAAAGTCACCACCATCTCCAAGCTTATTTACATATTCTCCTATGTTATCTTTTAGAAGTTTTATATTTTTTGTTTGACATTTAGATACATTATCTATTCTGAATAATTTTTATAAAGGGTGTAAAGTATGTGTTTACTCCTTACTTTTTATGTAGCTGTCCAGTTGTTCCAGCATCATTTGTTGAAAAGACTATCTTCTCTCCATAATTTTGCCTTTGCTACTTTGCCAAAGATTGTCTCTCTACAACTGTGTATTTTCATGGTGTTTACTTCTTTCTATGTCTACTGGCTCTAATTAAGCAGAAGCCACCATCATCCCTTTATTGCTTCTCCTACAGTTGTCTGTTAATTAGATGACAATCTATTTCCTATACAGAGGATAAAATTGTCTTTTAAAAAATATGTGAAGTTGTTCAATCATTTCCTGTGTTTCTAGGATCAAATCTAAACTCTGTAATGATCTAAAAGTCCTGCATGATCTGGCTTCCTCCTTCCATCATTTCCTCTCATTTTCCTCTCCTTCTTCCATGGTCAACCCTATCCACTAGCTTCCCTGCCATGCTCTGGTCATTATAATCTTTTGCAGTTCTTTGAATAAGTTGTTTCCTCCCACACTAAGACTTGGAATATGGAGTCATCTCCTGGAGATCTTTTTTTTTCAGTTTCTCTTGGTTAAGCCCATTCCTATTCATTCTGCAGAGTTCTCTTGTTGTTGTTGTTGTTTTGTTTTGTTTTAATTTTACTTATTAAAGAGGGAGAAAGAGAGAGTGAGAGGATAAGCCTGGTGAGAGGGACAGAGGAAGAGGGAGAAGTGTCTGCTGAACAGGGATCCCAATGTGGGACTCAATCCCCAGGACTTTGGGATCATGACCTGAGCCAAAGACAGATGTTTAACTAACTGAGCCACCCAGGCAACCCAGAATTATGTACTGATGTCTCTTTTTCTGAAATATCCTTGTTTTCTCTAAGGCTCGCTGCTGACTGCTATTAGAACATCATGCCTCAAATGTCCTTCATAATGACTCCTTGTTATGATCTTATTATTATTTCTTTAGCACCTGCCTACGCCACTGAGATGAAAGCTTCCCCAAATCAGGGAAAACTACATCTGCCATCCTCCTGATGGAGGCTCACAGTGAGCATTACAGTGTCTTAGTGTCCAGCCAGGGCTGTGAGCAGTAATCAAACATGGATCATCACTGAGGGGTGGGCATTACAGGGCAGGGGAGCTGATGATGAAGTCCCTGATTCCTGGGTTCCAGGACTTCCCTGTGTATCTGGGTGTCAAGTAATCAAATTATAAGTCAAAAGATCTTAGTTATAGCATAGAAACAACCCAGACAGTGGGGATTTGAAGAGTCATGGGATCTTAGATTCAGAAAATACCTGAGCCTTCACATAGTAGTCAATATATCTGTTAATGATCATAAAATGAGAGCATTAAAGTATTCAAAGTTCATCTTTCAGATCCTTCAAGGCCCCATAGTCCAGAGATCATTTTGGTTTCTTTAGGTGGTCCCTGACATGGCAAGAAGGGCATGACAGTAAGTGTTCATGGCCTCCTCTCCCATCTGGCCTCCACAGAGGAAAACTGGGGCTTTCAACTTTTTTCTTTTTTTAAAATTTCTTAAAAATGTATTTATTTGACAGACAGAGATCACAATTAGGCAGAAAGACAGGCAGAGAGAGAGGAAGGGAAGCAGGCTCCGCGCTGAGCATGGGGCCCGATGCGGGGTTCAATCCCAGGACCCTGGGATCATGACTAGAGCCAAAGGCAGAGGCCCTAACCCACTGAGCCACTCAAGTGCCTCTCACCTTTTTTATTCTAAAGTAGTAACTGCTTTCCCTTTCAGAAAGCAGTTTTCAAATGTTTCCCTATTTCAAGCTTCAGTAAGCCTTTAAAAAAAAAAAAAGAGAGAGTTTATTTATTTTAGAGAAACAGAATTTGTGTGCATGCAAGAGTGGGGAGGGGCTGAGGGAGAAGGAGAGAGAAGATCTTATACATATCCTGCTGAGCACAGAACCCCATGCTGGGCTCAATTTCAGGACGTTGAGATCATGACCTGAGCCAAAATCAAGACTCAAGACACTTAGGTAACTGAGCCACTCAGGTAACCCAAGCCTCAGTGGGCCTTTAATTCAGTGTTGTTTGCAGGTAGCTGAACCCTGGGTGGCCCAATGTCAGCATGAGCAATGGACCTGACACACTAACCTGGAAGCGGGCATGAGATGGAGACCATATATATATATATATTTTTTTTTTTCTCTAGTAAAGAAAAATTATTGTGCACAAAAAATGAATTCAGTATTTAAATTAAATGGATAAATGGATACTTATTTTTCTGTTCTGTTCAATTTTGAAAATTATTTATTCAAATTAGAAAGGAGTATGCCCAAAGCCCATGTTAGCTGGTATTGCTGATTTCTCTAGCATGTTCTCTCTTCAATAGCCACTAGGCTTCTTTCAGATATTGGGTATAGTCTCTTTTACGCTGCACTCCTGGAGTGGACAGAGAGGCTGGAAACTTCCTCTATGTAGAAACACTAGTAAGTCAGTATTCAGAACCCAAAGACATTTTGGAGCATTATACTCCCTGAACATGGGGATATAGGTGGAGACATCATCTCAGAGAGATCTCTGAGAACTTTTCTCTTGGTATTTTGTCTACTTAAAATGGGAGGTGGGAATCCTTTTAATATCAAAAGCCTTCTGTACTGTTGATCTCTCTCCCCACCCCCCTTCCTTACCTCTCTCATGTTTTAATTCACTCCTAAGTGCAGCACTTTTTCAGGAACTTGGTAAGAAAACCACGTTTGGGTCTTCTCCTTCTCCAGGGAGGCTGTTTTCTTTATTAGCTCCCAGATGATTCTGATACATACCAAAGCATAGCATGTATATTGTTTCAAGTTTACAAAAAATAGCACCATAACTTGTTCCTCTATGATACCCCACTCTTTTATTTAATAATGTAGTTAATTATCCCATGGTGCCTTGTGTTTACTTATTATAATTGAATCTTTTTGGATTATTGGAAGCTATTAATTATCATATTCCCTTTATTAAATGGTATGACAATGGCAAATACTTAAATAGATTGTAATTTTATCAATTCCTGCTGAACACTTCTTGGTTAACTAACTGTTTTTAATCATGGTATAATGGGATATTCTTGAAAGCATAACTGTTAACATGAAGTCCCTTAATAATGCATCTCTGTGGATTGTCATGGTTTATGGCAGAAGTGTTGTGATGATTTGTGCCAGAGGTTTAATAAGTTTAGACCTGAAAATTTATTTTGTTTTCATTCCCTTCCCTTTGGCCGATAGTTACTGTCTAAGATACTTCATCAGAGAAACTACTGTAGGAGGGCTTAATAAGAAGCTCTCATGCAAAAAGTAAAAGCAGGTCTCTAAGGTCAGTAACAGAGCTCACTGTATTCTTTATTTGAAGAGATAAAAGAACTCAGTTTAGATAATGTCCTCCCTTCAAGGAGGTTTCAGTCCATCAGAGCATATGATCCATTACCATGATTATTTTTTATTATTTTATTTTATTTTATGTTATTTTATGTTATGTTTGTTCTTCATTACAAAGACTTAGTCTAAGCAGAAACTCCCCAAGGAATGAGTCGTCATTACATCTATAATTCCTTGCCTCTAAAGGCAGAGTCATTATAGTACAATGCACATCTACTTCTGTCTTACTTCTCTGGAGATTCCTGTTTTAGTACATATCCAAGTGTATGCAAATATTTTCATTGCTATGAAAATGAACTTTGTGAATTGGTTTGTTGCCTGGTTTTCAGAGTGTTTTGGGCATAATTCCTCGAAGGTGGATTGACTGTGTGGCTATGGATATCATGTCATGGTACTTCAAACCTTTCTTACTTTGAAGGGAGTAGCGTCCCTACCACCTCCTATGGGTGCTGCTGGGGAGAATGCCAGCAACTGGAAAGAACTTTACAAAAGGAAATAATTTCAATGCAAGACCTTGATTTAAATTACTAAATCCCAGAAACTTACAACTTTTGTTTAAACTTTCAGTTAGACATGTGCAACTAATATATTGACCTTTCAATGCCTAATATTGAAGATTTTTCCTCTTACCTGAAGAATACATCATATCAATTTTGTGATCCAAATGCCAGTTAAGTTGGTAGCTGAAGGGAAGGGGTCATCTTTATATTTTGTATCTTTAACTGAGTTCTGTTTGAAGATGGTTTATTTACCAATGAAGCTTTTATCTCTTCCCAAAAACACTTGAGGCATTGATAGAAAAACTTCATAAGAATTGGAAGGTACAGCCCTGAAACAATAAAGAAAAAATGTGGGACATATGTATACAACAGATTGCAACAATCTATAGACAACAAAATTCAGGTGCAGGAGGGTAGAAATGAAGCAAGCCCTAAGAGACTGCAGCCAACCAAATTTCCCTGATGATCATCACTGGGGTAGGGGTGGTGGTGGTGGCAAGTGTACCAATTTGAAATTGTCAGAGTGATGTGGGACCTGGAGAACAGTCCTGGGATGAGAGCCCCAGATGTTTGTGATGTTCAGGCAAGTTAGGTAAGCTGTGAGCAGTAGTGCACAGAGTGGTCCTTGATCAGATGTGTAAGCATCACATGGGAGCTGGTTAGAAATGCAAATTAATGGTCCCTACCCAAGACCTATTGATTGAGGCTCTTGGGTGTTGCCTAGTGATTTGTTATTTAATAAGCCCTCCAGGTGATTCTGCTGCACAATCAGTTTATAACCACTGGTCTAGAGCATCCTAGGCAGATTACAGCTAAGGATGATGGTGTTGATCTGCCTGGCAGAAGCTTGAGTACCAAGGAGAACCTCAAAGTAGGAGAGAGGAAAAAAAAGGAAGGAGAATGGGAAGAGATATTAACAAAATATCCAACTGATTGTCTCTACAGCTATCTTCTGCCCTACCCATTTGTGCAGAATACCTAACAAATAGTCTACTTCATAAGTCGAACAGGAAGGATCTTCTCTGAAAATATGAGTGGACTGTTTAGGGAGATGTAGAACAGGTAAAAACTCCACATTTTGGCACAGAGAGGTTCCCAGCACAACAGGGAGCTCCTCAGTCACCCACAGTAAAGTATTTTGACTCTGACAGCCACTCCAACCTGCAGAGACCCAGGTAAATATTTCTCTTGGTTCACACTGAAATATAAATTCACAGCAAAGGGTCACCAACCATTTTAAGAATGGTCACCAACCAATTTAAGAATTCTTACAACATGATAAAGAAAGGCAATGATAAAGAAATTGTAAAAAATCAGAAAAACTGAGTAATTTGAAGATAATGCAGGGAAACAGTTTTTAAATAACTACTAAGAAATAATCTTAGAGAAACTTAAGAAAACAATGTATTCATAAACCAGTAACAATAACTCTCCCAAAGAAACAATTGGAGAAGAAAAACAATCTCTTATGTATTTATATATTTAAATATATAAACATATATATAAATTTTAAAAAATCAAAGGCTTGGAAGATACAAGAAGAGAGGGAATCTTTAAGACATGTTCTCTTAAAAAGAAAGCTTCAAGGAAGCCAAGATAAGAGGATGGGGTCGAGATTTCTAATATCTGGCTAATAGGAGCACCAGAAGAGAGAAAAGATAAAACAGAAGGGGAACACATTTAAAAATATATGAAATAGTTTCCCTGATATGTCTTCTAATTAAAAAGGCCCATCAAGTGTTGAGTTAGATGGAAAAAAAAAAAAAAAAGGCTTACACTGAATCTGTTATATAAGTTGAGAAAGCGGATGATAGGTAAGTTTCCAGAGGGACACACTTGGGACACACACACACACACACATACACACACACACACACACACACACACACACACACACACTGACCCAAACAAGTTACCACCTGACTCAGCAAACTAAATGCAGGGAGACACTAAAGCAAAGCTTTTTATTTATTTGGGATTTTTTTTTTTTTCCCTGACCTCGGAATCCTTTAACATCCAGACTGCTGATCAGATGTAAGGATAAAATAAAGTTGTTGTTTGGGATGCCTGGGTGGCTCAGTGGGTTAAGTGTCTGCCGTTGGCTCAGGTCATGATCCCAGCATCCTGGAATCAAGCCCCACATCCCGCTCCCTGCTCAGTGGGGGGTCTGCTTCTCCTTCTACCTTCTACTCCCCTTGCTTGTGCTCATTCTCTCTCTTAATCTCTCTCTGGAAAATACATAGATAAAATCTTTAAAAAAAGAAAAAAACCAAAGCCATTGTTAGATTCCCAAAAGCTCAGAAATTACATATCTTCCAACTTTCGTAGGAAGTTACTTGTTGTAAGCAAGGAAGCCCAGAACTGGAGTAGTTGACTAGCAGCTGGGCTGGACAAGGGTGAGTCCCAAAATGTGTTTTACATGTTCAGGCTCAGATTCTCCTATTTTTAAATATTGATTTTTTTTTCCTCATGGGTTTTCTGCATTTGTTTAATTAAAAACTTGCATTTAAAACATTATTTTTTCTTCAAATTGAAGTTTTCGGTGTGCCATTAAAGTTTGCACCTGAGGCATCTGCCTCACTAACCTCATGAGCCCTCTTCCTGACTGTGTGTTTCCTGAGAGTGCTTTAACAAATACCATAAACTGGTGACTTGTGTCAACACAAGCTTTTTGCCTTATAGGGATGGAGGCCAGATGTTTGAAGTCAAGGTGTCAGCAGGGTCATCTTCCTGCTGGAGGCTCCAGGAAGACTCTGTTGTTTGTTTCTTCCTGCTTATGTTGGCTCCAGGCAAGGCTTTATTGATCCACTCTGAATCTACCATAGCATCATCTCCTCCTTACTTGGGGGTCTTCTTTGTCTGTCTGTCTCACAACCCTCTCTACCTCTCTTTTATAAGCACAGCTGTAATTGGAATTAGGACCCGCTTGGATAATCCAAGGATGATCTTCTCATCTCAAGATCCTTAATTACATCTATAAAGACATTCTTCCCCACCCCTCAACCCCTTATTTTTAAAAGAATGTCTTAAGGATTAGGACATGGACATATCTTTTTTGTTGGGAGGGTTGTGGGTAAAATGAAACCCACTACAAGTAGCAGTGGGGCAAAGTAAGAGAAAACAATGAAGGGACACCCCAGAAGGACTGATACGCAGCTGACAAAAACAGCAACCAGACCAGACTGCATCAGAAAGGATTTGATGGAAGGTTTGAAGTAGACTTGAAGTAGGTTTGAAGTAAAAATGATATTACGATTATGATATTATTAATGCTAATCTTTTTTTAAGAAGAAATATAAATGCCTAGAAAAATTAAAAAACAAGAGCAAAAAATTGTCATTATTTTGTACTATGTGGCCCATCAGTAAGCAATATTTACAAAATTTTGAAAATATAAATAGCATTTATTGATTTTGACCTTTTTGAATCAATGAACAAGACATTATTAAATCTATCTTGAAAACGTGAAAGAGTGTCAAGCTTACAGTAGATGACAAAAAGGAAGAATGACTTAAAAAATAAACAAATGGGGGCACCTGGGTGGCTCAGTGGGTTAAAGCCTCTGTCTTCGGCTCAGGTCATGATCTTAGGGTCCTGGGGTCGAGCCCCGCATCAGGCTCTCTGCTCAGCAGGGAACCTGCTTTCCCCCCTCTCTCTCTGCCTGCCTCTCTGCCTATTTGTCATCTCTGTCAAATAAATAAATAAAATCTTTTAAAAAAATAAAAAATAAAAAAAACGATGGATAGAGACAGTAATAATCTTCTGTTACAAACTATAGAGTCAGGAAGTATCAGTGGAAGAAAAAATGGAGTTATAAGTATTATATTACTTAGAAGTTTCAGTGGTAACCAATATGGATAATTTCAATAGCGATACAACAGAAGTGGAATGCTGGTTTAAATCCTCAGCTATCATCGTGAGAAGTCAGTAAATAATGTCTGAAGTTGATAGCTCAAGAAATAAACACACCCCTGTAGAGATATGAAAGAGGCTACAAGGAGAGTTTGATAAGTTTACTAGGGGGTACAACCATTACATTTAACATTAAGCTTTTCTCCTTTTTAAAATTTTTTTTTAAGATTAATTTATTGAGGGGGGGAGGGGTGGAGGGAGAGAGAAAGAATCTCAAACACACTCCCTGCTAGGTAAGAGCAGAAAATGGGGCTTGATCCCATGACCCTGAGATCATGATATGAGCGTAAATCAAGAGTCAGATGCTTCATCAACTGAACCACCAGGCACCCCTTTTCTTTGGTGTTTTAAATGTACATTTACCACGTCAAAGAAATAATGAAAGAACCAAAACATGTTCTTGCATTGTGTGGTTTGAAAGTGTCTTTTAATAAATCTTGAGAGTATCTTTTCATGAATAGAATTATTTTTTATTAATTTTAAATTAATTTCATTACTATCTCACTACTTCTCAAACTCTGCAGATTATTTTTTTTCCCCTTAGGTGTTAGCTATTACTTTGGTAAAATACAATGAAATGAATTAATGTAAAATAAATAAAAATAAAGGCATCTGATATGCAACCATAATTTTAAACTGGACCTAGCAGACATAAATTTTCCATGTCCAATTTTTATAAAAGTTTCTAAAAACTTCCTCTCAATGTGTCTACTTGCCATGTGACATACTGGTAACAAAGTTGGCAGACTTGGGACAAATTCAGAGGCACAATTTGAACAATGACCTAGTTTTAACCTTTTTCTTTCTCTACCCTCCATTCTTTCCAACCTTCCTCCCCTCTTCCTTCCTTCCTACCTTTATAGAGTTGCTTTTTCCTGTCTTGCTTAAATTAAGCAGTCTTACCCCACCCCGCGATTGTCAAGTTACTGCTTTATTATGTCCTAAAAGTTTTATCATTTTACTTTCTACGCTTAGGCATTGACTGAGCATGACTGTTGGATATGGTGGGAAGGAGGGTTTTAATTCCATTGTTATCTTAGCAATATCCCTTTCATTTTTTCCCTTCTCAGTTGTCCTCTGCCCCCCATCACCAGGATCATCCTTTTCTCATTGCTCTGCAGTGCCATGTAGCATCCTGCTAAATAAATATCAAGGATCCATTAAAGTAAGCTGTTTCTGGGCTCTGTTTCCTCTGTCAGTGTTCTATATATCTATCCTCACATCAGCATGTGAGGATAGATATATCCTTATTATAGCACTAAAATAACTCAGGGACTCTGTAAGCATATCTTCCTATTTTGCTCTTTTTTCAAGTGTATATTGGCTTTTGTTGGCCTTTTGCATTTGCATGAAATTTTATTTGACTTTGGAAGTTTCCCCCAAGATAGGAGTTGAGATTTTGAAATTGTAAATGCTTTGGGGAGGGATCATTTCTACAATTTACATCTTTACAGTTCTGGACTAAGCAGGATTTCTTTCTTTTGTTCTTCAATTTGGTCTTTAAAATTCTATTTTGAAGTCTTTGCTTAATCATCAATGTTATTCGTATCTTTCTGTAGATTTATTCCTAGTGGAACATATTTATTACTACTGATACTTTAAATAGTATTTTAAATTTTATTTTTTAATCTGTTTTTTTTTAACATAGGACATAGATTGATATAAGATAGGTAGATAAGGTAGATAAAGAATCCAAAAACCTGGCTCAGTTCTTTTTCATTTTATTTGCTCAGCCTGACATTCTTTTGGGATTTACTATTTGAAAATTAATAAAATCCATGGTTATCTTGTTAAAAAATTAATGCAGGTTGTTTGTTAGACAACATCTTTCAAAATATATAGTCATTAGAGAGAAATACAAGGAAATAAGTCTTAGGTGATAGAAAGGTTGGGATCCACCAAACTGCGCTATTTGTTCGGGATGAATGCAAGTCATTGCAGAGAATTGAATTTTATAGTCAGTATTTATTGAATATTGTTTTATGTAAGTATCCTAATAACCACACTCCTCCTTTCAAGGAGCTCACACTGTAGCAGGAGAGATGGAAGAAGCGTCATGGAAAGATACTGATTTCTCACAAAGTCTTCATCAATTTGAGACCAATGTTGTGCCCATCTATTATTATGTGAAAAGAGTAAAGAAAGCTTACATTACTTTGTTCTTTGAAGAGTTGGATAGTTGAAGAGCAGGACTTTTTTTCATTACGGATTGAATACACAAGGAAAAACTTCACCACTAAGAAACAATGTGTAATTTTTTTTTAAGAAAATAATTTCTGAATGATGAAAAGGATCATTTCCCATAAAGGCAGACAAAGGAAAATACAATTGAGTAGAAGTCAGGAGGTAAAAGACCTCTTCAGTTAATGTATTTCCAGAACTATGCACAAAGGTGCTTCCTAAACAAAAGGACCTTTATAAATGAGGATGCACTTTAGAGATAATCTTTTCAAAGGACCCCTATTTAGTTCAACAGTCTTCTTCAAATGCATTGCATTTTAAAGGCTTAGAAAGTAATGAGACTCTCCCTAGAATCCCGTGTTTAGTTTTATTGTGAAAGCTTTGGTAACACAGGTTGGTTTTTAGCATCCTGTTTTGAAAGAGTCTCATGGCTCTGAGAGAGGCACTTAGGATATTTAGAAGTCAAGAGAAGAGGGCTGCCTTGGTTTGCTCATTCAGTTAAGCACCTGCTTTTGGCTTGGTGTCGTGATCCTGGGGTCCTGGATTGAGCCCTGAATTGGGTTCCCTGCTCGTTAGGAAGTCTGCTTTTCCCTCTGCTCCTCCCCCTGGCTTGTGGGTGCTCTCTCTCAAATAAATAATTACTTTTTTTTTTTTTTTAAGAGAAGTCAGGAGAAGAAATTTGAGTTTTTCTATCTTGTTCCCCAGCTTCTTCTGGCCTGTTAAGTTTCTCGTATCAGCCCTTCCTCAAGACAGCTTCTGATGTCGAACACTCTAGTGTCCCACATCTATTCTTTTCTTTTTCTTTTTTATTTTTTATTAACATAGAATGTATTATTTGGCCCAGCAGTACAGGTCTGAGATTCAATAAGTCTTGTACCTTTCACAGCACTCCCCATAGCACACACCCTCCCCAGTGTCCATCACCAGCCACTCTTTCCTCCCACTGCCCCTCCACTCCAGCAACACTCAGTTTGTTTCCTGAGATTAAGAGTCTTTTAGGGTTTGTCTCCCTCTCTGGTTTTGTCCTGTTTCACTTTTTCTGTTCTTCTCCTATGATCCTCTGCCTTTTTTTTTTTTTTTCCAAATTACTCATATCAGTGAGATCATATAATAATTGTCTTTCTCTGACTGACTTATTTCACTCAGCATAATACCTTCTAGCTCCATCTACTTCATTGCAAAAGGCAAGATTTCTTTTTTTGATGGCCGCATAATATTCCATATGCTATATCTTCTTTACGCGATCATCTGTCAATGGACATCTAGGCTCCTTCCATAGTTTGGCTATTGTGGACATTGCTGTTATAAACATTGGATACATGTGCCCCTTTGGATCACTACATTTGTATCTTTGGGGTAAATACCCAGTAGCGCAATTGATTCCTGGGTCATAGTGTAACTCTATTTTCTTAAGCCCTCTGCTTTGATCCTATTTCTGGAACCACTCCCTCATCTTTGTTTTCCCTACGCACTTTCACTCAATCCCACATGGACAGAGTGCTGGATTGTTGGCCTTCCTCCAAGTGTATGCCCTGCTGTAGCTTCCTGGCTTGCTGACCTCTGGATCTGACCTCTCATGAATGTGACTTTGTAGACCTTGGACCACTAGCTTTCTCCTTCATGGCTTTATTTTATCCCCCCTTGCTCCCTTCTAAGTAACTTACAAGAGAACCATTTGCAAAGTTTTAATTTTTATCTCTAATGCTCTGTTAAGAGAGAAGTAAATTTCAGAACAGTTTAGGGGAATTTATTCCTCATTATACGCCTCCTTTAAACATTTTAATTTTAAAACCTGACACTCCACCTAGAAGAATTAGGTGACAGATTTGTCCAGGAAGGTAAATCATCACTATTTTATTATATCACATAACACTGGTGAAAAGCTTAAATGTCTTTGGACAGATGGTGCCCTGAGAGATTCAGGGAAGCCAAAAACAAGAGACCATACTGATTCCCAGGGTGCAGATGTTTCTAAAAATATGTTGTGCGTCATGATGAAAAACAGACCTATGCTCAGATACTTTCAGAGAATAAGCATAGCTTTAAACTCTATTTTGCATTTAAGTGAAAAATGAATATCATGCACGAAATTCGATTTATAGAGGCTGTCGTCTTGAGTGAGTTGGGCATCCTTACTTGTTCCTTTGGAAAGAACTGCTCTAGAAAGTGGTTTCAGCATCTATTTAAACTCTTTGAGTACCATAAGCATATGTTTATCCAGAATCCAAAATAATTTATTTTCACTGTGCGTCTACTTTTATAACACAAAGAAAATCAAAGTACATAAAAATGCCAGTACATCTCACAGGGCAGCCCACTTTTAGTCTCAGTATCCTCAGGCATGTGTGATAAAGATTAATGTTAATAGTGTGACTTGGGGCCTGACAAGATCCTATAATTCTTTTTGAATCCTTCCAAAAATTAAGTTGTATGCGTTATAATGTTGAATGCATTTTATTGTATTTTCCGTAAAAGGCAATGTAGTGTTCCAAAAGATGTTCTTGATACAAACCTTGCCTCTAGGCATTTCGTAAACAGTCGCTTAACCAGAGTCTTCGTGCCTAACCCCTCCAAATATAGAACTTTACTGAAATTCCTTTAATGTTCTATTCACTCTTATTTGTTTGTTTGTTTTGTTTGTTTTGATTTGTATTTGTTTGTTTTGATTTGTATTTGTTTGTTTTGTTTTGTTTTCTTTATTTAGTGACTTAGTATCAGGCTATGGCAGAGACTTGGCAAATGTCTCTATCCTGGCTAGAGGAAGTGGTAGACTAGGATGGTTCAGAGAGACCTCAGAGAAACTTCCTGAGTACAGTGAAGGTTCTGTCCTTTGCTGAAACTCTGAATACCTCCTGAGTTGGGAGGAAGCTCTTCTCATTGGTCAAGGATTTGTGTGCATGTATGTCCTTAAGCTTTTTCACACTGGGGGAAGCAATGAAGGAGTTGAGTGAGGAGGAGAAAGAGATAAAGGAAAGGAGGGGGAAGTGAGGAGAAAAGATGACATTTAAAGTCAAAGACCACTGGGGCACCTGGGTGGTTCAGTTGGTCAAGTGTCTGATGTTTGATTTTGGCTCAGGTCATGACCTTAGAGTTGTGAGATTGAGCCCACACTGGGTTCCCTGCTCAGTGGCTCTGTGAGAAGTGGTCTTGAGATTCTCTCTCTTCCTCTGCCCCTCCTACTCCTCTCAAAATAAATAAATCTTTCAAGTCAAAGTTATCTCTTTTTCTCTCTTTTTTTAAAATGTTTAAAATAAAACAAGAACTGCTATTATAAACTCAGTTTTTTGTGTGTGTTGTGAAGCTAAATAAGTATATACATACTTCTTTCTTTTTGTTTTTGTTTTGTTTTTGTTTTAAAACTTTATTTTTAAGCAATTTCTCTGCCCAACATGGGGCTTGAACTTACAACTCTGAGATCAAGAGCTTCATGCTCTACTGACTGAGCTAGCCAGGGGCCCCAATATGTACATATTTTTAAAGCTCTTGAAACTAGAAGCCAGCTAGCTACTCCATGGCTACTTGGTATTGTAATTAGTTTGTAAACATTCATCAAAGCACAGGTTCTCATTCTTCCTATGATCAATGCAGTAAATTGGGGGAAAAAATTAGAATTGAACCCATCAGTCTCATGTCAAAGCACATGCTTCTTTATAACCATAGTAGGTTATAAATCCAATGACTTCAGCAATTTTATCCAAATACTTAAAGTTAACTCCACTTTCAAAATACTCCTGTGGGAGCCAGCTGGTACCCAATGGTCAACATGTAAGAAACTATTTTTTTTTAAAGATTTTTTATTTATTTATTTGACAGAGAGAGATCACAAGTAGGCATAGAGGCAGGCAGAGAGAGAGAGGAGGAAGCAGGCTCCCTGCTGAGCAGAGTGCCCGATGCGGGACTCCATCCCAGGACCCCGAGATCATGACCTGAGCCGAAGGCAGCGGCCCAACCCACCGAGCCACCCAGGTGCCCTGTAAGAAACTATTTTAAGTGCTCTGGTGTCCAAGTGTGAGGATGGTGATTATGAAGATCATAGCATCATATTTGTTTCCTAATAGTGGATAGGAAAAGTCTCCAGTTTATCGGTACAGCTTAGTTCCTGGTACTTTATCGCTGTTAGTAGCTAGTGATATAGTCAATAATGCCTATTACCATAACTGAATCAATTATAGAGTCAATGGCTAGTATGGCTAATTAAAGGATTAGACTTGTAAAGTATGGAAATTTTCAGTTCTGATTTTTCATCATATAAGTAATTTTCTTTTTTTCACTTGACTGGGAGCTCCTTGAGGGTGGGGTAGTGGTCTTTACTTGGAATCATTAGTGGCTATCAAAGTTCAAAGACACAGTAAATGTTAATGAACATTTGTTGAATTACTTTAGAAAATATTCCTGGATCATATTTTTATTATGATATATGGTAATACTATTCATTTTCCTGTAGTGTTCAGTGAATTAATAAAATTAGTGTTGCAGAGTTCCTGATGAGAAGAGGCATCCATGGGTCCTACTTCAGCAAAATTTGTTATGAAAGTCTAAGTGTTCCCTAGCTAATACTGTGATCCAAATGCCTAAAGAATTAAATGCAATATGTCATGTGATGTTTTAAATGAGTCCTGAAACAAAAAATGTATTCTAGTATTTTGACTTTTTATGCAGTTTTTAAGGATAATGATGGGGTAAAATATAGTATTCCTTTTTTTTCTTTTTTTAATGAGAAATATTGAGATGCTCTACAAAAAGACATTCCCAGTAATGTATGAGTAGCATCTTATATTTGAGATGTATCTTTTATTCCTTGACTCAAGGTAGTGTTCCTAAAGTATATAGGTGAATATGAAAATGACAATATGTTAGGTACATAAATTTTTGCCCCTCTCATTTAAAAAATGTGTTGATGGTATGATTAGATGCATACATAAGCAAATTTGAAAAAAATCTTTATGTGATAGCATTTTCAATTGCAAACAGATGTCGTGTACTTCTACAGCTCAGTGACTGCTCATAAATAGCAAAACATACATTTTATTAACATATCACATTGTATTCAGAAGTACATTTTGTTCTTGACAGACTGCAAGCAAAGTACCCAAATTTGTTTGTTTGTTTTTATGTTTTTGGTTTCTTTCCCTAATGTATCAAATAGCTTTTGCTATATAGCAAACCATCTCAGAACTCAGTGGCTTAAAACAACTGTTTATTTAATTCACGATTCATTAGATTAGTTGGGTGGATCTTTTGACCTGGGCCAGCTGGACTGGTCTCACTCATATGCTTGTGGTCAGTTGGTGTATTGGTGGGAGTGGCTTGTTTATGATGACCTTGACTGGAAAGATAGGGACTTCTATCTGGAGGTCTTATCCTTGAGCAGGATAGCTTGGGATGGTCCACATGAAGGAGCCATGGAGATCACTGGGTTCCAAGAGTTGAGAGTCAAGAGTACAAGATCTGTTATCTCTGGTGCCCTAGGTTGGAACTCACAGTACAACTTTTGCCACATCCTGTGGGTCAAAACCTGTCACAAAATGAGTTGAAATTCCAGAAATAGAGAAATATATCCCTTAGATGGGGAGAAGGGGGAACTGTAACCAATTTTACAATTTACTGCAACTAATATTGTGTTGTAAATGTGATTTACAACTGCAATATTGTAAATGCATTTATTAGTAAATGCAACATTGTAAATGCATTTATTAGTGGAGGAAGCACCAGCTTCCTCCAGAAATTAGTGTCTCTTAATGATAACCACAGCAGTAACAGCTAACACCTGTGGAGGATGCCCTCTGTACCAGACATGGAACCTTCCAGGGATTAACTCCATCCATTTTCACAGTAATGATACAAAGAGGATGTTACTTTTTCTGATTTCATAGATAGGGAAACTTTGTCACAGAGAGGCTAACTAACTTTTACAAGATGTAAAAGTCCTCCAAAATAGATTTCTCTGTCCAAATCAATTTGGAGAATGCAAAGTTAAACAATAAAGAAGGGTCTCTTCATGCATCTATTTTGTGAGACTTCCCAAAGTTTTGAATATAATAATGTGTGTTGGTGAATCTTAAGGGGGAAAGGTAAAAGCAACATTTTCTAAATGTGGAACTTAGGAACCCTTCTTTTTATGCAGTACCTACTAACATCTTACAAGACAGTGGCACTCTGTGGAACCCACTTGGGAAAATTACATAATCCTGTATTTAGGGTTCAGACAGGGAGCCAGATCACCCGGAATTTATAGCCAATGTAGCTCTGTTATTGAGAATGTAAATATGTATGCAAAATACTTTACTTTTTCCCCTCAGTTTGCTTGTTGGTATAAAAAAGTAGACCCTATAGACATAGAAAAATTAACTGAAAAAAATTGAATCACTTCAAGTTTTTGATCCAAGTTTATTTGCTTTTTAGTGTTCTATTCCCTTCTCTTTCCCCTTCCTCTGCCCCCCCTTTCTTTTAACCACCCCCTCTCCTTTTTGTATCAACATCCCCATGAGCAGTAACACAGTGTTAACTGCGCTGACAGTTGGCAAATAGTACTATAGCGTGGCAGTGAGCTACTGAGGGAAAATTATACCTGTGTCAAATTGCTTCTGAATCATTTGCTTCAAAATAGTCAAATTAGAAAGACCTACCCCCCAACCCCTACCCCCACAGCCACACAGATGAGGCAGTAGCTTGGGAAAAGTTATCTTTAATTCTTTAGTGGTTAATATTTACTATTTAAAATCACTTTTGCCAGAGTAACAGCCTTGAGGAGGGGGATTCTGGAATCAAGATTAGTCTATACATGGGAATTTAAATATTGAGGTAGCAGAAGTAAGATGTTAGCATGCAAAGCTCCATTCAAGCAAACAAACAAAACAAACAGAAACAGTGCACCTGTATGTGTGTGTGTGTGTGTATGTGTGTGTGTTATTTGCTTTAGAGACACAGCATACTTATTAAACTCATGTACTCATTTGGCGTTTATAAAAGAATAAGCAATGACCTACAATTAACTAAGTAAATGTCAGTATTTTACCTAATTCTCCAAACAACCCAATGGAATATACACTTTTGTCCACATTTTTTACATGGAGACATTTTTACATTTTACATTTTACATTTTTACATGAAGACTAGAGATTTGGAAAGGTAATATAAATTAGTTATAGTCATACAGGGAGGGAGAAGAAGATGAGATCTGAACCCAAGTCTGTTTAACTAAAGAACCTGGAATCTAAGGAGTGTGTAGGATGATAAAGGTCTCTGCAGGGTGTTTATCATTCAGTCTGAACTACCTAAGTATATACAATGGATGGAGTGGCAAAGTCCTGGATTGGCGTGGGCTGAGCGTTGGTCTTAGGTGACCCTTCTTATTTTTGCACGTGTTTGCACACCCTCCTTTTTTGGACAAGAATCCCTTTGGCAAGAGGGATCACCTATGGGTGAATGGAGGAGGTTTATTGCTGAGAGAAATGGAAGGAAGGGCTCCTTGAACTTGACCCCATCCTGATCCAACTATCCAGAGATTAAAACAAAACAAAACAAAAAAACAACAAAAGCAAAAACAAAAATAAACATAAACAAACAAAAAAAACAAAAAACACAAATAATTATAAGACTGGTCATATGACCTGAAGGAACTCCTACAAAACTCAGAAAGCTGAGACATCTGCTGGGAGACCACCCCAGCTAAGCCTGGCCCTAAGAGAAAAGCTTAAACTTCTTAATTCAGAGGGAAATGCTGATCTCTCTGTACTTCAGGCTGGAGGTGAAGTAGAGTTGTAATAAAATTTGAGCAGCAGCCAAAGCTGGGTGTAGTCAAGGGCAGTTAGAGGTATGTGGGCAGGCGAGGAGGTTCTGGGACTCCCAGAAGTAACTGGGAAGTGACCCAATGCACATGCAAGGCACCTAGATCACTGTATAACAGATAGAGGCTGCTCACATATTAGTAACCACAATTATGTCCATGGGCTGGGTAGGTCACATTGTTGTTAAACCGATATATACACACATATATGCACCTGTATCACTTCTCTCTTATGTCACCATTAAATCTAACAGTGGTTATTATTTTAAAATTTCCATCTGCCCTATTTGAGTTCAGAAACCTAGATTTATCTCCTCATCTCACTGTTTCTATTGAACATTTTATGGGCATTCAGTACATGTTCACTAAATGAATGTATGAACGAGTAGGATAGATCTATGTGTACTGATACACTCAGTTGGCGAGAGATGTATATGAGGCCAATTTCTATGCAGTCACCCACAAAGTAAGAATTTAAAAGAGAGTTTTCTTCACCTCCACAGACTCAGGTAAACCCTTAGTAGCTCAAGGATAGAAAAGTCTGTTTCTCAAGACGGTGGAGTCTAGTCAGAGTATAGTCTAGGGCCAACCCCTTTCCACACTCCACATAAATGCTTTTATTAGAAATGTGAGAGGACATATTCTTTTTTTGGTTATTTCAGGGGATGAAGATAAACCTAAGACCTTGAAGAGACAATGAACTTCATGAAGTGTTGGGTTTGTTTCCCAGAGAGTTAATTCATTCAAAACTGATGTCCTTCCCAAACACCATAATACATATATTCTCCTAAATTATTCCATTTCCAAAATAATCATCTTTCACACATTGTTTCAGAACTTTATACTATGTGGTAATATCTCTGTTCTGTTTTTTAAGCATTGGAGAAATGAGCAAAGACACACTCATTCATTTACATTTATTTTGCATTTCTGTAAACAATTGTATGTTTATTTTTTATAAATCAATTTTAAACTCTTAGGTCATCGAGTAGGAGAACACTTGAGTGTGGCAAGTTAAAGGTTGCTAAGTGCTATTACAACATTTATCTGGAAGAGCATCATGGTTCTTCAGAAAATAGACAAGAAACCACAATGATGGTCTCTGGACAGACCAAGTGATCAGGGATCAGATCTACAAAACAGCACACATTAGGAGACAGACACTGAAACTTTATGAAAACCAGGAATAATGATAACACTGAACTCGCTTGTAGTCAAATATGTTTTAAAACTAGTCAAAGTAAGGATAGCACCTGCTTATTTTCCAACATTATAGAAAAGATTAAACTTATAGGAGAGACAAAAAAAGAACATACAGATGCCTCTTACTCTCCATTTTGCCAGTACCGGGGATTTCCAGAGCAGATGTATAAATTTCCACAGAAATGACTTGAGTACCCAAAATTTATTTTCTAAACCAAGTTTTCTCAGGTGGCGAGGGTTGAGGTGTGGGGAGAAGAGAGAATTTCAAGATTTAAGCTTGGGATGGGTTTGAGCACAGCTCCTTAGCTCCTCAACAACTCAACCATTCCTCTTTGATGTTTTCATTTGTAATTTTGAAGGACCCTGACGAAGACAGCACTACCATATTCCACAAGTCCAAGGGACCTCATTGATAGCTGAGATAGTGAATGATAGGTAGGCATACCCTGCATGGCCCTACATGAAAACTTTGGTTGCAGAAGAGGGGTGAGCTGTTGTCACCGTCAACACTTCCAAAATGCAATGATTGAACAGTATCCATCATTAGCTTTATTCACACCCCACCATGTTATTATTCACATCTCAGCAGAGCATGTTAAATACTTTGTCTCTTTTAGTGCATACCAATTTAGTGCATACATATTGTTTCTGTTCCATGTAAAGAAACTGAGATTTAGAGGGGTGTATAACTTGACCAACATCACTTCATTTGTAAGTGTGGTAGAGGGGGCATCACTTCAATCCAGGCCATCTGCGCACAGATCTATGTTCTTCACTGAATAAAACTCTTCCATGTACAAAATACTTTTGCATAAATTAGCTCATCTAAATTGTATGTATAATTTATATAGGTATAAATTAACTTACAATTCAGCTGCGTGGATCAGAAGGATCAGAGACTGACAGACAAGATGAGAATCAGAGAAGGTCCTTTATTTTCCTCAAGGCCACATAGCTATACGTTCTGTAACTCAAACCTGAAATTTTTTAAGACTTTTTTTTTTAATTATTTGCTGTATTTCTTTCTTATGGCTATAGAGGCAATACACAAACTTTATATTTTTTCAATATTGAATTTTTCAAATCTAGCCTTTGCTACTAAACCAAAGTATAAATTTAATTAAATTACTTAACCTCTCTGAGTCTCTGTTCTTTTTTTATTTCTAAGAGAAGTATAACAATACAGGCATGATTTACATTAAAATATCAGCAAACATGTCTAGCCAAGTGCCTGGCATACTTTAGGTATTCAATGTGTGAACTCTACTTTATGCATTCCTTCTAACTCAAATGGGGTAGTTTCAGGACAAGTAAAAATGCAACTTATTCAAGCAAGTAAAAGATATATTAATAGCTGGCCCCAAAATTTATCTTAGGAAGGGAACTTTATTTGTCAAAATATCTTGATACGCATTTGTGGAAGATGTGACTCTGAGGGCACAGATATCAGTAGGAAGCCTAGCTATCACAAGGTTAGATTTTTCTGGATAAGAAAATTATAGGAATTTATGGTTTGTGCCCAAAACAGGAGGAGATCAGAGGAAGATGGAGATGGTGGGGAGGAGAGGGAAGAACAAGAGAGATGGGGTGATGTAAGCTACATGAGCTGAGCTCGGGATATTCTCCCACAGAAGGTTCTGCAAAGACATTTTCAAAACGGATGCCTATTGTTCAATTTAAAATCGTTCATTAATTGGATTTAGATTCTACCCTAAAAACTCAAATTTAGTATGTTTATGTTCCATCTGGTTTAGAACAGAAATGCATGGTCGGAAATAGAAGAGATCCTAATTATTATGGAAGTCATCTTGGCATTCTCAGAAATCTGGGCTCCTTGAGGACCTAACACAGTTTGGGGGTGAACTCAAGAGACAGGCAGTCCCATTTGGGCTATATAATTAATTGAAAGTCCATTTAAAGTCAGTAGACCAAAACATGGTTCCAATTTCAGCATGATTTAAATACATTTAGAAGAGACATACTGCAGACATTAAGATGCAGGTTATTGATCCTTTTTTTTTTGGCATATTTGAAACATACCTTCAAACTGTTGACTTTGACATAGAAGGAAGTAAAGAAGAATTCATTTCTGAATATCCTTTATTTCTTTCAATAGGCTTTATTTTTTACAGCAGTTTTAAATTTACTGCACAGTTGAGCAGAGAGTTCCCATATACGCCTAATCCTCACCTCAACTCCTGCCAACTTTCTCTACCATCCGTTTACCCCATGAGAGTGGTACTTCTGTAGTGTAAAACCTATACTGGCACACCATTATCACCCAAAGTCCATAGTTTGCATTAGAGTTCACTCTGGGAAAATCTCCTTTATTTTCAAGCTACAATCTTCTTTCACATCACTGGTCCACCGAGACACCTGCCCCATTGCATGGTGAGATGTCTCAGCATATCTGGATAGGTTGTCAATTACCAAGTATCAAGTGTAGCCATTTCCCAGACAGGTGACCTGACTTGGCAGTGATCTCAATACATTCATTCATATTACACATTTTGTCAAAGAGAAAGCCATAGATATATAAATACAAGCATAGGTACTTGATTTATTTTTTAAAAAATGACAGCAATATCCAAAGCACAGCTATTAGTTTAGTAACAGGTCATAGAAAGAGGATGCTGGAGGCTTTAAGGGAAAGAGAAACATTATTACAACTTTGTCCTCAGAATCTGGCTTTTCATTAAATATCAGCCTGAAATAAATCAATTCCATCATATTCTCCTTTTTTGCCGCTGGACTGGTTTTTACAAGATCCATAATAATCTTGTAACACTTGGTATTTTTACTGACTCTACTACAAACAGGTGTTTATCCTTCTTGCAAAATGCTGTTTTAACATAGGTGCAGATTTAGGAGTTTAACGTGATTTTGTGTTTTCCTATTATGAGTCAGGAACATCCCATTACACACCTCCTTTCTCAGTCTTCCCAGGGAATGGAAGGGGAATATTTCATTCACTGGTGGTTTGGTCCAGGACAGTCCCAGTCCCCTTTCATGTGTTAATTCTGACTGATGCCACGTGAAATGTCTCAGGGGCCTTGGCTCTGCTGTTGCTATGACCACTAATGCTTTGTGTGGCTAAAACCCGCACTTAACTTCAGTTCTGATGCTGTCATTTCACAGTTATTCCCTAGCAAGCTTTCCTTTATGTATGGGATTTCAGAAGCTTAGATGCCTGAATGAGAACTGGTAGAAACACACACGTCAGGAAAGCGTCAGGAAGGTTGGGTTTTAGGCACTATTCACTGGAATGTATTGCTGTGTCTAAAAGGTTTTGTTCTGGATTTTTTAATCAGAATATTAGTGGGATGTTGATTTTATCTTTTCCTGTTGAACTTTTACCAAATGTTGTCATTTGATGTTTACCTAAACTGTTAAGTGTCTATAATTCTGGCAGCAACTGTTGCAATTAAGAGGACTTGGGTTTTTTGAGGGTTTTTTTTTTTGCACTTCCTCCCCCAAAATGTTGCAGAAGCCTAGGTTGAGCTATAACATTTGTAAAGAAGAACAAAATGCAAAATAGAAAATAATTTCATAAATATATCATTATTAAATATAAAATAGAAAATGATTTCATATTCTATTTTAAAATAATGATATTCTATATTATTATTTTAAAAGGAAAAATAAAACCAGCGTGGTTAGAGAAAGGGCATAGACGAAAGCATAGATGTAAGCGCCTTATTTTGGAAGGGACATGGAAGAACACTATTCCCAAATCCATAAATCAAAGTAATATCACCAAGGGAGTGTCTACTACCACCTACTGGTGGCAGGAAAGAGGTGGCTTTGTTGTAGGGATGCCTCCGTTTTTACCTGTACTGTGAGAGCTCTTAGGATGACCGCAGCTGGTTAAGTGAGGGTGTCCTTAAATGTGCCCCTATTGTTTTTACTTACCTCTCCTTTCTTTTGATTGAGAGTTTCCTCTATTCTTTGTTTCCTTTAATTTTCTAAATGTTTCTCTAGCTGCTCTGGACCCCTGAGAGTTTAGAGCTTCTCTGTTGACTCTCTAACCCAGTGAGCTGGCATGATGAGCTTGAGTAAAACTGCATCCACTTCTTTCAACTCTAGGTCTGTGTCTACAAACGCTGATGCCTGTGCAGTCCTCATTTCTAGTGGGTCAGTAATTGTATTCTGTTGGCATTATTGACCAATTACTTCATATCCCACTGGTTCGGGTACAACAGGATCCAGAAAAAGCTGCCAAAAATGAGAGGTTTGAGGAAATTTTTGAAACATTCAAAGTTTGGCATTGAAGTAAAAACAATTATTGTTAATAATAAAATGATTACGATTACAGCTGACATTTTTTTAAATTTTGCCAAGGAAAAACCCTAAAATATGGTTACCCAAAATGAATCAGAGCTGCCATATATTATTATCATTTCCTTAAAAAAGGCTTTTGAACCACTAAAAAAGTAAAAGGAATATATTCTCAAAAAAAAAAAAAAAAACACCACCCAATATTCACTTAAATTAAAATGAAACAAATTATATATATTAAGTTTACCAAAGTTTACCAATTTTTAAAAATTTTCTGCAGGCACTAGAAGCTAGTGAAAGCTTCACCCTAGACTCACTTCTGAAGACAAAAGGAGAATAGCAGAAGGTGTGGGATTTAGATAAAAAGGTCTGAAGTAGAAAGAGGAACACAAACAGCTAGCAGATGGGAAACTGCTTATGTGAATGGGTGCTGAGTCTGGTGGATGGTGGGAGAGGCATGTTGATTCAGCATCCGAACTGGAGAGTAGGTGACTGATGATAAAGACCGAACAGCAGGGGCCTCAGATCCCAGGAGGCATTACAGCGGTCCAAACAGAGAAGGCAACATGCGAGTAATTGATTGGTTAAAAAAAAATGTGCATAGAATTAGGAGTGTGGACATCACTAAAAAAAAAAGACGTATGTTGCTAAAAACCACCACCAACAATAACAAGTGTAGACCTCCTCCCTGCAAAGGATTAACATATACCATACAGACGAATGTGCAAACTGTCAGATTGCCATCATCTATAGTTTTTTGCAGGTTTTCTGAATAAAAATGAATACTTATGAATAATATGATGTAAGATAATTTCTACATGTTACCTATATTTACATAATAACTTTTTTCTTATCACTTTTGATTGTATGGAATATCTGATAAAAATACCAGGTCAGGTTTTATTGGTGATATCCATTAGTATATTGCGTTAACCACATGGATGAGCTAATTAATTTTAAAGAAAGCTATCGTGAGGTGATTTAAGGGAAAATGCCCATACGAAACAGCTTTGGTTTGGTTAAAAAGAATAAAATTGAGCAAGGAGCTTTTCTTATAGAAATTAATGTTGGAAAATGATATCACTTTATATTAGGGAGGTGCTGATAACCTACTAAAATCACTGAGGAAAACATATGTTTTCATTTAGGTTGCAGATAAATTTATTTTCATACTTTAAATTATGTAGCTATTGAATTTTTTTTTATATTAGAAAAGTAAATAATTTTAGCACTGCCAGCACAATCACACTCTTATTAACATAAAAGAAAAAGAATCAATATGGTAAATTATAACAAAAGAACATGTTTCTTTATAGTTTTTCATTATTTTTATCTAAGATCTGAATAGACAGATTTTCTTTTTAAAACATGCTTTTGCTTCAATCCTAGCTCTAGTTCTTTTATGTAATTCACATCAATCACACTTTCAATTATCTTTATCTTATCAACAAAAGACATTTGGTGAATCTGAAGAAAGAAAAAAAAAAACTGAATGCTTACCAAAATTCCAAATTACTCTGAGCATTCTTCTTGAAATCTTAATTTATATTTTGTATTTTGAGAAATAAGCAAACTGGAATTCTTTCAAATAGCAACTTTAAAGAATTTGTCACTAGTAAATTGGATTAGGACTTAGCATCAACAAGATCTATGAAAGTGGTTTGAGAAAGAAAAATAATCTGATTATCATAAGTAGAAGTCTTGTTGAGTTAGGAGAAAATCACTTAATATTTTAGAAGTTGACTGATAATGATTGAATTCAGTATAGAGCATTTTTTTTCTTTTCAATATGTAGGACTACAAAATGGAGTGGTTATAACTCATCTCAGATACCCTTCCCAATATTTTTATTATATATTTTATGTGTATTTCACTTAAATTTTTCATAGGCTATCTCTTTTCTTAGAAAATTATTTTTCCTTCCCAATGATCAATGTGTATGCCACACACACACACAAACACACACACACACTTATGTCTATAAATTGAGGTTGACAAGTTAATTGTTATTTCAGGCAACAGGAAAGACAGGTACCTCTAGTACAACTAATAAGTCATTTTATTAACATTTGTCTTCTAGGAGAGGATAAGGAATATATCAGAAAGGCAGAAATTCACATATTGTGCTCACCTAAGGTCTTAAATCCCAGAGAAGAGAGAAGCTGGCAAGAAAGTATTGTCCAAGTGCAATTCTTTCATCTTAAAAAATAATGATTTAGTTGGATGGTCAAAACCTCAGTAGAACCTAAGTAAAATAAATAAAAAATAAAACTCTGTTTATCTTCAGAGCCTAAGGACATGCACTTCTAAAAAAAAAAAAACCAAAACAAAAAACAAAACAAAACAAAACAAAAAAAACCCTCAGAGGCTTAAATAGTGCTTAAGAGTTTTCATTTAATTAAAGTGGATGCAGATAATTTTGGTCTAGGTCTGAGCTGTCTTGCACTGCATACTTGCTTTGCTGCCCTGGTACTCAAAGGCAAAGCTCCATTAAAATTCAACAGATCTTAACAACTGCTGAACACTCTTGGGTTGAGAGTTTGATAGTGTATCAGGTCAGGAACTCAAGCCTCTGGGTAAAGACAGGCCATGGTTCTATGGGTGTTAGCAGTGAACACCAGCAATCAGCAGACGGAAAACTCTGGTCTCCTAAAATTACACAGCATGGAGGGTGTTCACTGAGCTGCTCCAATGTTTTTGTTTGTTTGTTTGTTTGTAGAGAACAAAAACATAGAACTTACGAGACCCCAGTGAAGACAATACATGGGCTTACGATGCGTATGTTTTAAAGAAAATAATGTAAGTTTTCCTTGGTTCTTTGTGATGAAGTTGAACTTAATGACCTCCAGAGATCTCACCCTATAAAATGTAATGATTCCAGGATAATCTTGTTTCTTAACCCTGCTTTCTAGTGCAACTAGGCACCGGTGTCTCATCTTGGTTGTTGCTGTACTTCAGCAGAGATGGGCTTACATGAAGGAGGAAAAAAAATAATTCCTGAACACTGTTAAGGTTCCTGGCTAGGTCTGAAAGTTAATAAAGACAGATTAACGGAGAAAAGCAGTCAAATTCTATTGGATTTTTTACATACATGAGAGCTCTCATAAGACAATGAAGACCTAAAGAAGGGTCCGGAACAGGAAACTTTTTTATAGCTTCTAGACAAAGAAACAGTATATTTGTGAAGAATTAATGTGACAAAATTTGGGCTGGAAGTAGCAAATGATGAAATAATTCAGAAGATATAAAGTATGTTTAAGGTCACATAAATATGAATACTCATTCCTGGAAGGAATTTGATAGCATCAGTAGGTGTTGTAGGTATGTTTACTGTTTCCTCAACAACAAAAATCATATAGTCTAGAAAAATCTTCATGAAATATGTCAGGAACGAATCTGTTCATTCACAGTGAAATACAAAAGGTCTCTGGACAAAGAGTGTGTTTGAAAGACAATAAATTGGAGCATTATTATCTGCAAATCTTTTATAAAGTGGTAGAGATACAAAGACTTTTTTTTTTTTTAAATAAAAGCACTTAGCGCCTATAAATACCTCCATTATGTAGTTAAACAAAATGTAGTGCTATAAATTAATGAGTTACTAAAGGTGAACGATCATTAGTATTAGTACAGTTACGTTTAATTGCAAGGAATAATATTATATGTACCATTTGTATTTCAAAGTTGAGGAAACTGAGCTTTGAGCTTTATCCAAGTGAGTGTTTGAATAAAACTGAACTTCAGAAGTTGGATATGTAGAATTAATGTTAATTAATTAAGTATTAATAATGTCCAGAGAAGATTTTTCCGGTGTCTATCACATAAAATCTAGTTTTCTGTGACCACAAATCTAGGTGCTATTGCATATCTACTGCCAAACCTAAGAGGCATCATGGAGGTCCTATTTCAGTGCTGGAGCCAAAAAGATTTATTAACGGAGCAAGAATAGAGACTTAATATGGATACCGAGTCAAAGATAGGAATTGAGTGTTCAGTGTAGTTGATACAAAGAATCTTACTCATTCTATGAAGATGTTTGTTGTATATTTAAGATATAACACATTTTAAAGACACAGACCATGCAATAGTTATTGAAACATTTTAGAAAGAAGCAGGTCAACAACTGCTGTGAAAACATCATTTGAAGTGTAGCTGTTTTAATGTAAATGAGGGACAAAGAGATGATGGTTAGCAGGCAAGAGGCAATGTGTGATGTAAAATGGCTGTCCTCTGTGCATGATGGGTCCCATCTGGGCCACCAACTGTCAGGCACTAGGGATCAGAATGGATTCCACAGCATCACATGGCATGGATTAAGGGATATACTTTAATAGGGGTCAATAAAGGGAAAAGAAAGTGCAATGTGATGGTTAATTTTATGTGTCAGTTTAACTGGGCCATGGGGCGTCTAGCCCTTTGACCAAACATTATTCTGGGTGCATCTGTGAGGGTGTTTCTTGGTAAGATTAACATTTGAATCAGTAGACTGAATAAAACAGATTTCTTTTACTCATGTGGGTGGTCCTCATTCAATCAATTGAAGATCTGAATAGAACAACAACATCAACAACAACAACAAAACGTTCAGGAAACTCTGCCTGCTGGACTGATTTAGCTGAGCCATTAGTTTTTTCTGGTCTTTGGATTCAGACTGTAGTATCTGTTCTTGGATCTAGAGGCATTTGGATTGCAACTACCCATCAGCATCCCTGGGTGTCTGGCTTGCCAGCTGTGGGTCTTGGTACTTCTCAGCCTCCATAATTACGTGAGCCAATTCTCGTGTGTGTGTGTGTGTGTGTGTGTGTGTGTGTGTGTGTGATGTACGTGTTCTGCTTCTGTGGATAACCCTAAAACACACATGTTCTCTATTCCTTCATTCTCCTTGAACTGTGCTCCAGTAAGGGCATTATGGGTTTGTGTTTCTATGCAGGAATCCTGCCTGCCACACCTGTCTTAATCCAGTGAACCAGTGAGGGCAGCCTTATCAGTGGAGGGAGAAACAGATCCCTTGGGTGCCAGCCAGTCTGGATTAGTTTAGGATTTGTATATAGAATTTTTTAGGTATGTTAGCAGCCTAGCTCCCAGAGACCTTGGGACCTATGGGAAGTTGCTAACTCCTCTTTTGTGGGAAAGAAGCCACAGATACAAGACCTTGGGTACAGCCTGCTCAGATAAGGGGACTTCTGGTCCCAGTCACTTATTTTCCATGCAACAGAGAGTGAGCTTCAGGGTCCTGTGTGTGCTGTCTTGTCCCTTGAGTCATACATTGCTGAATTGCATTTGATGATCTTCATAGTTATGATACTATGAAAATGCAGTCTTACTGGAGAGTTGCAGCATTTAAGAAGAAGTCAGGATAGAAGATAAAGATTAGTGAATAATAATAGGTTAAAACACAACAGATAATATATTATTTATTTCAGGGGTACAGGTCTATGATTCATCAGTCTTACACAATTCACAGCGCTCACCATAGCACACACCCTCCCCAGTGTCCATCACCAGCCACCGCTTCCCTCCCACCCCCTTCCACTCCAGCAACCCTCAGTTTGTTTTCTGAGATTAAGAGTCTCTTATGGTTTGTCTCCCTCTCTGGTTTTGCCTTGTTTCATTTTTCCCCAACAAACCACCTCCATCCTGCCTCTTAAATTCCCCTTATCAGGGAGATCATATGATAATTGTCTTTCTATGACTGACTCATTTCACTTAGTATAATACCCTCTAGTTCCATCTGCATCATTGCAAATGGCAAGAGTTCCTTTTTTGATGGCTGCATAATATTCCATTATATATATAGACCACATCTTTATCCATTCATCTAGATGCCAATGGACATCTAGGCTCCTTCCATAGTTTGGCTATTGTGGACATTGCTTCTATAAACAGTCAGGTGCACGTGCCCCTTTGGATCACTACATTTGTATCTTTAGAGTAAATACGAGGAGTGCAATTGCTAGGTCATAGGGTTGCTCTATTTTCAACTTTTTGAGGAACCTCCATGCTGTTTTCCAGAGTGGCTGCACCAGTTTGCATTCCCACCAGCAGTGTAGGAGGGTTCCCCTTTCTCTGCATCCTCGCCAGCATCTGTCGTTTCCCGACTTGTTAATTTTAGCTATTCTGACTGGTGTGAGGTGGTATCTCACTCTGGCATTAAAATACATTCTTTATTTGCTCCAGATTTCTAATACCATTCCCCTGGATTTTAGTTTATGGAAGATTTGTGTTTTAAGGTAGTTAGAAATATAAATTAATTAGAATCCAAAGGCTTTGGAATGCCAAGGAGACTTTCTTTAACACACTGATGGAAAGTGGGAAGTGCAGACTTTTCATCAAGTAATAATATGAAAGTAGGGTTTTATTAGGAAGAGAAATTCTGCATGATTCTCTGGAGGAATGAGAACATAGGCAGATTAGTTGGGATGCCGTTAAAGTAATCCATCAAGATTACAGCCCTGGAATCGGGTAGTGAGAGGGTTAATAAAAATGGGGGGATATTGCTGAGAGTTGCTTCAAGGGATAGGTCAATAAAATGTGGTGACTCACTAGAAAATGCTAAAGGAGAGGGCATAAAGATAAATTCAAAGTTCCCAAAGTAGGCAATTAGGAAAAATATATGGTTTCAGTTAGGAGCATCACATGAGGATGTCTGCTGTGGGCCATGGAAGATGAGTGATTTTGGTGAGAAAGTGACATCCAGATAAAACTAAATACAGGCCCAATGATTATAATCAAACTTGGTGCTGGTTAGCATTTGGCTAACACTGAGTGGAAGTGAGGGAATTGCTATATGCTGAATTGTGTCCCCCTTTCCAAATTCATATGCTGAAGCCCTAATCTCCAATATGACTGTATTTAGAGAAAGAATCTCTGTGATGATAATAGTTAAATGGGGTCATAAGGGTGAGTCCCTAATCAACTAGTGGCAGTGCCCTTGTAAGAAGAGAAAGAGACACCCCTGGGGGGTGCCTGGGGGGCTTAGTGGGTTTAAGCATCTGCCTTCGGCTCAGGTCATGATCTCAGGGTCCTGGGATCGAGCCCCACATCGGGCTCTCTGCTCGGCAGGGAGCCTGCTTCCTCCTCTCTCTCTGCCTGCCTCTCTGCCTACTTGTGATCTCTGTCAAATAAGTAAATAAAATCTTTAAAAAAAAAGAGAGAGAGAGAGAGAAAGAGACACTAGAGCTCTGTCTCGCTTCACTATGTGAAGACACAGTGAAAAGTCAGCAGTCTACAAGCCGGGAAGAGAGCTCTTACTAGACACTGAAGCAGTTGGTACTTGACCTTACACTTTCAAGCCTCCAGAACTATGAGAAAATAAACTTCCACTAAACCACTTAGCTTGTGACATTTTGTTATGTCAGCCTAAACTAACTAATACAGTAATTTTCATGCTTAGAAAATAAAAAAATGATGTTTTACTCTACCTAATTAATTATTGTACTTAAGGCCCAAAACAAGATAGTAAGCATCAGAAAAGCAAAAGTAATAATAATCATTCATTATTAGATAATTATGCTATATCTCCCAAGTATGTATGAAGACACAGAATGTGATTATCTTAGAAGGGACATTGACAACTGCGGTTGGATTTGCCTTTGACAGTTTTTTGCTTGTGAATTATATAGAGATAGAGATCTATCCAAAGGCCACTACCGTTTACACATTTATAACAAAGAACGACTTTGTTAGAGTGCTGATAGCAAAAGGAAGATAGATCCACCAATAAGTGAATAATAATAATAACAATAACAATAGTAATAATAATAGAGACTAATAGTTAAGTACTTGCATTGTGCCAGGTGTTTTCTGAGGACTTCATGTATATTCACTTAAATCATCTTTGTACAACCCTATTCAGCAGGCACTATTATTAACCCCACTTTGCAGAAAAGGAAAGTGAGACACTGAATATCAGTCACCTGCTCATGATCACACATCTATGAAGGGAAAGAGACGTAGTGAATGACAACAATCAGTGGCCATTCATATATCTCAAAAGTAGTCATTCTTTAAATGAAACAAGATGGGATTGGGAGGGAGACAAACCATAAGAGGCTCTTAATGTCACAAAACAAACTGAGGATTGCCAGGGGGAGGAGGGTAGGGAGAGGGTGGTTGGGTTATGGACATTGGGGAAGGTATGTGCTATGGTGAGTGCTATGAAGTGTGCAAACCTGGCAATTCACAGACCTGTACCCCTGGGGCTAATAATACATTATATGTTAAAAAATTTTTTTAAAAATATATTAAAAAAGGGTTTTAAAAACTAAAAAAAAAAGTCATTCTTGTGAAAGAAAAAATATAATTAAATTTTTATGAACTTTGGTTGCAAAGTTGTACAGAACCAAAGGATCTTGGAGAAAAGGGCTTCCCAGAGAAGCCCTTTCCAAGGTGGCAGCACATCCAATGTTCCAGAATTCCTCAGTATATTGAGCTCTGATCTCTCTCTGAAATTTACATACTTCTGTTTGTTTTCCTGTTTCAGAGCTAACTTTTCCTGACCCCCAGCTGTGCTTCCTTCTGGCTAACGGAGCATTTTCCAGTGTTTTCTTGTTCAGTCTCAGCAGTGTGTGTTACCATTCCCACTTTACAAATGGGGAATGTGAGGCTGAGGAAGTGTAACAACAAGACAAGGCACCGTATAATTCTAAGTGCGCGGGTTAACCATGCTCAGTACGAATATCCAGGGACGACGGACTCCCCCAGCCCTTCATCCTACTTGCCCTTTCCTCAATTCTCTAGTTTAGCTGCTCTAGTATTAGCCGATATCCCAGATGTTGTATTACATTGGACTTTTATCTCCCTGGATCCAAATATCCTATTTTTAAAATTACCACTTAAGATAAGATTAATCTTTTTTTAAAGATTTTATTTATTTGTTTGACACAGAAAAAGAGTGAAAGACAACAAGAGAGCAACTATAAGTAGGGAGAGTGGGAGAGGGAGATCATTTGACAGAGAGAGAGATCACAAGTAGGCAGAGGCAGGCAGAGAGAGAGGGGGAAGCAGGCTCCCCGCTGTGCAGAGAGCCCGATATAGGGCTTGATCCCAGGACCCTGAGATCATGACCTGAGCCGAAGGCAGAGGCTTAACCATCTAAGCCACCCAGGTGCCCCTAAGATAACATTAATTCTTAAAAAATAACATTTTATATTAAAATAGCCATGTCCTTATTATGTAATGTTAGAATTCCAAAAGGAGGGGTGCCTGGGTGGCTCAGTGGGTTAAGCCTCTGCCTTTGGCTCAGGTCATCATCCCAGAGTCCTGGCATCCAGCCCCGCATTTGGCTTTCTGGCCGACAGGAAGCCTGCCCCCCTCCCTGCTCTGCCTACTTGTGATCTCTGTCTGCCAAATAAACAAATAAAATCTTAAAAAAGAATGCAAAAAGGAATAATAATATAAATTCCCTAGTATTCCTGATCATTTTTATATTAATATAGCTCTTGATGTATTTTCTTTTTTTTTTTTTAATTTTAAAGATTTATCTATTTATTTGAGAGAGAGAGCACAAAAGAGAGAAGGAGAGCAAGAAAAGTGGGAGGGAGAAGCAGAGTCCCTGCTGAGCAGACAGTCCCATGCTGGGCTCCATCCTAAGACCCTGAAGGCAGATGTTTAACTGACCGAACCACCCAGGCACCCCTGTTTTCTGTAAATATTTATTTTTACATTGGTTTGCATTTATACCACATTAATTTGTGTGTGTCCTGTTTCTCTTCCTTAGCATTGATAACATCAACATTTTATAGATACTCATAAACTGTGAACTGTGATTGATATTCCATTAGTAGCCCTTTTCCTTTTGCTAATCTTTTCGTACCCATCTTCATAGAACAATACTAAATTTATTATAAGTGATCTGGTGATTAGAATCTTGTTATTTTTTTTCCCCTGGATTTTATGTTACTTTCTAAGGAAAATTTTCAGAAGTGAGATTTCTGGCTTGAAGAATATTTGAGAACTAAAATTTTTAAGTCTCTCTCTCCACATGTGCATGCACAGACACATATACACACAGATATAGTTATGTTTATTTTTAATTTGGTTAGGTCTCTTGTCAAGGATTTTTTAATAATTTATCTTTTATTTTATTTTATTTTTAAAGATTTATTTATTTATTTATTTGACAGAGAGATCACAAATAGACAGAGAGGCAGGCAGAGAGAGAGAGAAACAGGCTCCCTGCTGAGCAGAGAGCCCGACATGGGACTCGATCCCAGGACCTCGAGATCATGACCCGAGCCGAAGGCAGCGGCTCAACCCACTGAGCCACCCAGGTGCCCCTAATAATTTATCTTTTAGATGCAATTTGTAGAAGTGACTTTTTGAACCACATTCCTTCTCACAATTAACATTGCCATGTGGCCACTAGTTTGGGGGAGAGTGTGGTTTGGCTTTTTTTTTTTTTCTCTCTAGTTTTTTGTTTTTGTTTGGTTTTAGCAATGTTTTTGTACTGCTGAATTTGGTTCTTGATTTTATGATCAGGTGTAACTGCTCATATTTTTTAAGAGTCTGATTTTTTCCTTTCTATATCTGTGTGTTATTTTTTAGAAAAATCTGGTTACCATGTATTGCTTCATCGTCCTCAACCATAGCATGTAATTTAATTGCTCTATACCTTGTTCAGATTATTTCAGCTGCCTGAAAACTCTAGTACCCCTGAAAAAAAAAATCTTATTACTCAAAGCCCCTTTAAAAGAGCACTCCCTCCAGGAAGCTTCCTTTCTTACAACCAGGCAGGACTTGTCAGTCATCGTGATTTGTCTGCATTGTTTACATCACCATTGCAGACTTCTTTGTATTGTATTCTAGTCACTTATATTTTCATCTAAACTAAAGTCTCCTTAAGGACTTGGAGTTACAGGTTCTCATGTTCTAAGGGTGAACACCTCAGCCCACACTAAGCCGAAATATTATGGCATGTGGAATGCGTAATACATGTGGGTTGAATGAATGAATGAAATCTTTGTTTCCTTGAAGCCCCACTGTTCAGAAATTCATTCTGACCAGATGCCATCATGGAAATATGAACAGCAGCTCAATAGATCTGATACAACCACCAAACCTTCCTGAACTGCTGTCATACATAAATCTCACCTGTAATGTGTAAGTTTCTTTATCCCAATATAGGGTTGCATAGAGAATAGGGCACCTGGGGGGAGGAAGAAGGGAATCAGGTTAAAGCCACTTTGTGAAATGGTTTGCCTACCATGCTAAGTGGGTTATTGTGCTATTGATTTTTTTTTAATTTAATTTTTTTTTTTTTTTTAGCATTCCAAGATTCATTGTTTATGCACACACCTGGTGCTCCATGCAATACGTGCCCTCCATAATACCCATCATCAGGCTCACCCCTCTGTCACTCCCCTCCCCTCCAAAACTCTCAGTATGTTTCTCAGAGTCCACAGTCTCTCATGGCTCATCTCCCCCTCTGATTTCCCCCCCTTCACTTTTCCTTTCTTTCTCCTAATGTCCTCCATGTTATTCCTTACTCTCCACAAGTAAGTGAAACCATATGATAACTGACTTTCTCTGCTTGACTTATTTCACTCAGCATAATCTCCTCCAGTCCTGTCCATGTTGATACAAAAGTTGGGTATTCACCCTTTCTGATGGTTTTGTAATATTCCATTGTGTATAGGGACCACATCTTCTTTATCTGTTTGTCTATTGAAGGGCATCTCTGGTCCTTCCACAGTTTGGCTGTTGTGGACATTGCTGCATTGAACATTGGGATGCACCTGCCCCTTCTTTTCACTACATCAGTATCTTTGGGGCAAATACCCAGTAGTGCAATTGCAGGGTCATAAGGTAGCTCTATTTTTAATTTTTTGAGGAATCTTCACACTGTTTTCAAATGTCATGGGGAAGTATAAATGGTGCATGTCACTGTTTCCAAAAGGCAGTGATGATACTTTCCTCACCCAGACCAATTTTATGTTCCTAGAGGAAGCAGGGTAATTAGAATTATTATTTATTCTAACATATAGTAAAAAAAGAAAGGGTGGAAAGTACATTTGCCCAGTAAACAGGATTTGACACTAAGACCAGGCATAAAAGTGGTGACCTGTAAATGCCATTCATCACTTAATGTTGCTTAATGAGTTTTTGGATGTGAGTGCTACTCTGAGTTACTAAAAGACAAAACACTGAATGAGAAAAGGAACCTAAAATAAGTGGGAGAGAAAGATCATTAGGTCTGTGATCTACCATCATTTTACTTGGCTAGCATCTGCGATTCTGTTATTTAGCATCTTATGATACACTCTGTATCCCCACTCTTTGTGTACTAAGCACATAACGGGCTGTCAGAACATTCGGGCCACAACAGGCCAGGAAATGCAGAGCACGGCTGACTTGAAGGGGTGACATGGATGACAAAGCCAGTTGGTATGAGAAAGGCCTGTTACCTCCATGGCAGTGCTTGTTTTGAGACTATATATACACAAAAGGATGGGTAGAGATTTGAAACATTGTACAAAGTATATCTAGGATTCACATTACTCAGTGCTTGTATTATTCTACAATGTGTCATGCAGGGAATTAAAAGTTCATGGCTTGCCACTGCCATGCGAGGAGAGGAAGTGTTTCATGTGCAGTCCAGGATGGAAGAGGGGACAAAGAGATAAGGAGCTATAACTCCTGCCCCAGAGAAGTTTACACTCTTTATACAGAAATATCTTGCAGATAAGTAGCCCCTAAATGAATACAGTCCAATCAAGCTCTTTGTTGTATAATTTAAAATCCATAGAAGGGTCATTTTGATTCATGGTATGAAAGTTGAGGCATTATGTCATGTGGCATGGCATGACCAAAAAAGGTCAGAAGAGAGCCCGTAACTCTGCTCCTCCCAAGCCAAGTTGCCTCTTTAGATTCCAAAATACCTCCTTGTTGATAAAACCCAGCAGGTTCATTTTTCCATTTGTCATGGGGAAAAAAAAATAAATTGACAATATCTTCTCAGTTTTTAAAACCTGTGTCAAAGGGTTTTCTTAAAGTTTTGATATCTGTAACTTCATGTCAAAATTTGAATCAAATATAAAAGTACATGGGTTAGCCTGAAGTTGTGTATCATATTCTTTTAAATGTATTATATTTGTGATATGATGTCTACAGAGAGCCAAATGACCGAGCGGGTCTTGCACCTGAACAAGCGTGACAGTGCTCCGGTGATGATGCTCTTAACCTGCAGAGTCGGTGTGCCTTCTCCTCCTTAAGAAACATAAAAGACCCGTTTCTTACTCTGCCGGTTACAAATGAAGTGCCTTGTGTCACCCAGTATGTTTCTGAGTAAACCTCATTTTCCTTTTTTAGAAAAATTTGGACTTGTGAACTTGCATGTTATGTTGCCAGTGAGAGACGGATGGTGGTTATTGGTAAAGCATTCCCAGCTGTGTCTGTAGACATTTGGTCCTGTTCCCCACACTTGACACTCCATTGTCAAAGGATAAAGCAGTGTCTCCCATGAACTGGATACTTGTGAAGTTAACAAACAGACTAAAAGACTAAACTCCAAGGATATATGAGCACCTTCGTGAGTGGTAACGATGATACTTTCCACAGAAATAAAAATAGGATTGAGATGTCTTTGCCTAATGTACATGGACCGGCACATGGAAATCCAAAGACCTACACACACTTCCTTGATATTGTATTTTTAGAAAATTTAAACATGGAATTTTTTCTTAAAATGGGAAGATTCTAAATCAAAAATATAAAATGTTTTCAGTATTTTTTGTAAACAAGCCACATATTGTATATTTTCACAAAATCTCTAAAGCCCGTGAGTTGTTCCAAAGTTCGACTGAATTCTACTGAATAACTGGGCCCATTCAGAGGGACTGTAAAATCTAATAGGAAGAATGAGGTAGCAACATGATAGGCCCAACTTGGGGCTGGCCAGAAATTCTGATGTCCCGTTGCAGTCTTAAATTCACATGGGGTCAGAAGGTACAGCAGGAGAATCACAGCATATAGATGGAGAAAGAAGTTCACTGTGAGTGCCTTAGCTAAGGCACACAGCTGTCAACAATTGCCCTTGGGTAGGTCTACAACCAGAGATGCTAACAATTCCAAGTTAGTTCAGAGTAAGACAGGAAAAAAGTGAACCTCCCGGCAAAATCTCTTTTTTGTTTACAAAAGGCCCCGCTCTCTGCCTTCTCCGTTCTGGCATCGGAATTGCAGGCAACCCCCAGAGAAGCAAAGCTCTGTCTTTCCCTGGGGAAGTTGCTTTCTGCTTCTGTGAGAGTACTTCACAGTTGCTTCCTTGTACATTCTCCTACCCTTCCTTCTTTCCTCCTTCTTACCTGCTGTATTCACTCCTTCATTGTCAAGAAAAAGGAAGTAATTAGGAAAGAATGTTCTCATTCTCTCAACACGAGGCCTGCCAACCATTTGCCCCCGAGTCACTGCTCGGTGCTCTCCTCCCCGTCTTTACCTGGGTGACGCATCCTTGCTTCTGTCTAAGCAACCGCTCCATGCATATGCTCTACCTCCCTTCCCCTCTTCTCTCCCAAGGTGCATCTGCCTCTCTTCCTCTTGCATCATTTCTTTCCCCATGCACTGAGTCATTCTCATGAGCACCCGAATATATTGTAGTTGCTTCCATTAAAAAAAAAAAATCTCTTGGGGCACCTGGGTGGCACAGTTGGTTAAGCCTCTGTCTTCAGCTCAGGTCATGATCCCAGAGTCCTGGGATGGAGCCTTGAGTCAGGGTCCCTGCTCAGCAGAGAGTCTGCTTCTCCCTCTGCCTCTGCCCCTCCCCCCTTCTTGTGCTCTCTGTCAAATAAATAAATAAATACAATCTTTAAAATAAACTCTTGGCAGAGTATTTCCCTTCAGGTATTGTCCCATATCTGCACTTCTTCTTCTTCTTCTTTTTTTTTTTTTTTTTTTTAAGATTTTATTGCACTTCTTTTTGTAGAAAACTGTTTTGACAGTGTTTCCTGCAGTATTGTCTTAGTTTCCTCATTGTCTCCCTTCTTTATCATTTATTCTGACATCAGTCCCTTTCAATGAGGTTTTTCTCCCACCCCTTCATGGGAACATTCTCTAAAGTCATCAATGACCTACATCTTACCAAATCCAAAGGTCTGTTTCTGTCCTTATTTTACTCAACTTCTCAGAAAACTTCTACTCAGTTGATTACTCCTTCTCTACAGGAATACATCTAAATATTTATTTATTTATGAACCTGTTTGCTGTCTTTCTTCATCACTACAATATAAGAGCAAGCACAGTACTCTATAACCTTGCTTCTTGGTCATCTTGTTGTATCTCTGGTATTAGGGACTGTTGCTTCCCTCATGTCCAGAATAGTACCTGGCATGTCCTAGGTGCTCAAATACTACATCATTTACTGAATTTTAATAAGCTGATTTAACAGATTTGAGTAACAGGTACATGAACTCATAAACACAAAGTTTATGTGTAAAACCAAGATCTTAGGAGTTAGAATTCTCACTGCTATTTTTTTCTAGCACCAGAACAGGCTCTTAATTTAAATTTAAAATTGAGCTTTGAAATCTCTTTATTTCCATTTGAAATGAATTCATCCAATATGTCCACTGAATTGCACAGCTTCGTGTGGACTCTCTTCAGTTGACTCAGGATAAATAAACATATTCAAGGAAGTCACTAATCTGGGTTAGTATCCCACGAAAACAAGACCAAATTGTGGCTGCTTTTGTGGAACTATGGCTAAAAACAGGTGAGCCCTACATTCTTGTGTTCATTCTCAAGCAACACTTCTGAGATGGTGTTGCCCCACTCCATGCTGAGATAAGTGTCCACAAGGAGTAGAATATGCAAAATATCCAATTACCGTCCCCATGTCCTGCCATCCCCAACTGATTCCAAAGGTCTCCATCCAGTCATGGACCTAATTAACCCACCTGGGTCTAGGCTGCAGCCAAGAAATCTATAGCCCAGAGTAAACTGATAGCTGAATTGAGAGGCATTTTCTTATATTTAATCATTTTCCCCTCCAGAACACAAGTAAGCAGGTGCATCCTAAATATATGAAAATAATAAGCCCCCCCCCATTCCAACCCCGTTTCTTTCCTCTGAACAAAAAGGAAATAAAACATTGAGGGACTGCATTCAAATGAATTACTCCCTCAGGACTGTCAGAGACTCCCTCAGGGGGAGACTGTGGAGAGAGATCTGTGGGATCCCTGGGTTTTAGTGAAATCATTGCAGCCATGTGGCACCTTTTTGCCTGCAGATAAAAGTGCTGGCCTTTAGGATGAAGCCTATGAAATGGGTGGGAGGCCTTGGGGGTTTTCGTAGGCTGTTTTGCTTGAAGAATTTAGCTACAAGGAGTTTGATTAAGATACATGTTCATGGATGCTTGACTATAGGATTTGTTCTAGCATTAACGTTGCAATTGAGACCAATTTCGGGAAGATCGTTGAGATGCCTAAGTAATTTTTCCCCCAAGAAAATTTGTTGAAACAGGAAAAAATGAGCTCAAATAACTAGAACCTGTAATCATATTTGTTTGTTTTTAATTCTTCCCCTCAATTATTTTTAATTACATTGAGCCAACATTTTTTGAAAACCTGTGAACTGTGCTGAATTCTGGGTGAATGTACAAGTGTTTGCCATAGTCTTTACTCTGAGGGTGTTTTGCATCATGTATTGAAAGATATAGTAAGACTACATTGTTAAGCAGTGTATTTATAATACGGCCTCTGACCAGAGATCTGTAGCCCAATTGCCTCCAATTTCCGGGCAGTTACCATTGAAAAGCCAAGATTTGCCAGGATTGAAGAATCCTTTAAAAGTCAAAGAAATATTCTGTCTTGAGGCTACCATCTATTTAACTTACTAAGGTGGGATATGCAGTGAACTCACATTTGACAAGAATTTTTTTTTTTTTTTTTAACAAGACTCAAATAAACAGAATCTTTTTATCGCGTTAATCAGCAAATTTAAGGATCAGAATCACGGTTTGGATTGTAGTTGATGCCTGCGAGATTTTTATATGTGGCATCTGTGCTGACTGAGAATGGACTGGACAACAGGGAGAGCCTGAGGTGAGCACTTCCAGGTGGTAACCTGGCCAGGGGTGAGTAAAGGGGCACCAGAGTGAGAAGGATAAGGCGACGTGAGATATTGACGTCAAGGGAGTGACAGGTGTGACAGAGAAACATGGATGTATTACCGGTGAAGGTGGAATGCCTGTTGGTTGGTTGTGCCATCTGTACTACTTGGAAATAACTGAGAAGCATGAAACAAAACAGCATAAGCCATAAGCCCTTCTTGCTAAACCTGGGAATGGAAGCCTGCAGAAACTAGAGAGATCATTCTCTCACAAAGGGCAAATTGCAACTCCATGGCTATTTGGTATCTTTCCATCTAAACTAATGTCTCTGGCTGACTTGATTTATTCTCAACATTTTGGCACTCTGAAAAGTGGGTCACGTCCTCATCTTGAGGAGAAATACACCGCCAGTTTTCAATAAAGAGAAAAGTGACAAAGTCATTTCTCAACTTTAGTTCCACTAGACTCTCTAAAAGAACTCGAAAGTTATTTTGTTTCTTTTACTCCCCTCATGCCTCCTGAGTGATGACAGATCTACTTCAAAATTGTGAAGGAAGATAAACAGAGGTTAAAAAACATGAAGTGGTCTGTTTATTCTAGCCATTCATGAGAAATGTCCTACAAGAGCTGTCTGAACCATGGGCTCTGGCTGTTCATCATGGGATGCTGGCGGCTTCCTTCCCATGGGAAGTTATAGGGAATGTTCTTTGGATTGCTTTAAAACTGTATTCATAGCTCGTCTCTGGTATGTGGTAGACCTTCAAAATTATTAGTCTCAAAGAAAAAAATATATATATAAATAGATTTTCTGATGCTTGAACATTGAAAGGGGACAGAAGAAAAACTAGAAGCTTAGGGTTTTAGAGCTGCTATAATTTTAGAAGTGACAAAACCTGTCATCTCAGCTTTAAGTAATGGAAGACTCAAAATATAAAAAGAGGACTTGCCTGTGGCACCCGGCTGGTTAGTGACTGAGTCATTCCTCAGTCTCTTGAGTTTGAGACCAGTAATCTCTCCCTTTTGACATACCGGAGGCTTGATGAGTGAAAACTGAACACAAGCAGGTTGGGGAAATAGGGAAAGGAAATCAGACTTGATGCTCTGTTTTTCCATTCACCCCTTATATAGATGTTTCTTTAAAGTTAATATTTTTGAATATACAGTTTGTTATGGCAAATTTCTACTAAAATTCCTAAGGATTAATCTTTCTCTTTGGAAAGGGAGCATGGGATAATAATGAGAATGGATTCAGACCGTCCTAGGATCACACTGTAACTATCTAATTGGAATATATCGATCAACTTACCCTATTTCTTGGCTTCCTCCTTGTCACAATGGACATGACTCCACCTAATTAATAAGGTTCTTATAAAGGCTCAATTAAAATATGCAGCCCAGGACTCCGGGTTGTGCTCGGCTCCAAGGGCACTTCTGTGGCCTCCCTCCCATGGCCTCCCACTTGGCCCCTTTACCTGAGCATCCCCCGCCAGACTTTGCCCCTGTGGCATCTGTCATGCCAGAGGCTCCCAGGGTCTGGCTGCACAGCAGTGGTTGTATCATTTGGGCATGTTTCTGGGTGTCTCTCCTACTTCACCCTCTTTGCCCCCTTGGGGGAAAATAAAATACCTGGTGGTAGAGATGTTCTTCATGCTTGGAAGACCCACTGGACTAAAGCAGAGCTACCATCCTAATCCAGATTCTGCCCCTCTTGGCTTTTGTATAGCCCAGCATTAAGAATTGCTTTCACATTTTTAAATGTTTGGAAAAAAATACTATTTCAAGAAATTCAAATTGCAGTTTCCATAATCAAAGCTCTGTGGGAACATACTAGAAAAACATGTATGTCATAGCTCAGTGTCTACTAGAGGAGAGCTGCTGTATTATTGTTTTTATTAAGTAGAATTAAATAATGCATAATTCTAAATTTTATAGTTTTACTTGAAGTTGCATCTGACTTGTGGAAATCAAGAGGCTCAACTTCATACTTGTTTACTTTATTTGTTATGCTATTAATTTTATAAAGTTATATTGTATAATTTATACATTATAATGCATGATTATAATTTATAGTTTATAATGTATAATGAAAATTACTTATGCTTTATTATTTTTTTATTAGTGACAATAGTTGCAAATAGTACAGCACAATATTCTGAAGAAGTATCTCTGCTCTTGAAATTTCTGATAAAGTTTCAACAACTAAATTTCAGACCCATGGGAAATATGATATAAATGATTTTTTAAAAGATTTTATTTATTTAATTGACAGACAGAAATCACAAGCAGATAGAGAGGCAGGCAGAGAGATAGGGGGAGGCAGGCTCCCTGCCGAACAGAGAGCTGTATTTGGGGCTTGATCGCAGGACCCTGAGATCATGACCTGAGCCGAAGGCAGAGGCTTTAGCCCACTGAGCCATTCAGGTCCCCCAACATAAATGATATTTTTAAGATCAATGCATGTGGGCACCTGGGGGGCTCAGTCGATTAAGTGTCTGCCTTCAGTTCAGGTCATGATCCCAGCATCCTGGGATTGAGTCCCGCTTTGGGCTCCCTGCTCCACGGGGAGCCTGCTTCTCCCTCTGCCTCTCTCTCTCTGCCTCTCACAAATAAATAAATAAAATCTTTAAAATAATTAAAATCAAAGTATGTTTTAAGAAAATTGTGAGCAAGCCATAAACTGGCCTGCTTCCCCACACACCTATGAGTGAAAATCACTGTTTCTTCCAAGAATTTTCATACATATCTCAGATAAAAGTTGTACCATGTTCACATTCCTCTAATTTGACATATGGAGGGTGAAAAATGCAAATCGAGAAGCCAAATACTGAAGAAGTTGTGATGAGTTATAATTTGGAAGGTTTACTTTTACAACAAACTAATAATAATAATAATGATAAAAATAATATAATAATACTGCTAGAACACATGTATAAGCTGAACCAAAGTTTCAAATAACTCTCCCAACCCCTCTACAAGTTGTCCTTGAATTTTACTTTTCGATTTTAAAGAGAACTTAAATAATAAAATGGTATTGCTCTATTTTTGGCTTGTGACTGGACTCAAAACATTTACTGAAGATACTATTTTAAGGTACCATTTCAAAAATTTTACCACTAGTTTGTAGATGATTTGTATTCAGTTGTGCAACACAATGGCCAACAGTATTTGCCCCTTCACTTTGGCATGGACCATCTATTTTTCTGCCAGAAGGACTGCAGTGCCATTTGTCTTGTGAAAATTGTGTCAGTATTTCAGGAGCAGTGAGGGCAAAGGGATAGGATTGGACGGTTGTGTGCCTACCCCAGGGAGCACAGGTCCTGGATTTCCCCCAAAGAGAAAATGTAGCTTTTTTCTGCTGCCAGGTGACTCTTACACCAGGATCAACTTCCTGTTTCCCATCTAATAATACATGTCATTCCTATATAAAGCATCCCTATATCCAAACTTAGGCCAGCATCTTGTCTAGGTGATTTCAGCAGGGAGACTGACTGTTCCTTCCTGTCTTAGATATCTAGATTTGCCCGTGGCCTTCCCCATATTTCTAATATGCGGACTAAGAAAAGACAGAAAAGTGAAAAACCAAACCACAAAACAAAATCAGCGTGTTAGCTGTAGAAAATGATTAGCCTTGAGTCTCTAAGAAAAGTGAAAAAAACATGCTGAGATGTGTTTCTATGTGAGTCAAAGAATCTTCACAAAATAGATCAGAATTTTAAGTCAAGAAGCGCCAGTTTTGGAAAGTGCCATTCATTGTAGAAATGTGTACAGTTTTATCTTAGGACTAACCATTGTTTGAAATATTTTGTAATCTTATCTTTGGTGATTGGGAAGAGGGCATTCAGAATCTGTTTTATTATTATTATGATTATTATTAATTCTTTTTATGGGACTGTCTTGTCCCTTTGAAGGAATCTTCTTCAAAAATAGTCTATTGCATATATGTTATGATCAGGTTGAGCAATGTGGTTTTTTACTTCTTTTTTTTTTAAATGAGGTAATTCTATAATATAATAAATTTAACTGTCTTTTGTGGTTAATCATTTATTCCCATGGCAACATAATAGAGCTAAGCATTCTAGGATGATAGTTTTTGAAAAAGCCAGAATGAGTTTTCATATGTAAGATGCAGCATGGGTTTTAAAAATATCTGTGAGTGTGTGTGTGTGTGTGTGTGTGTGTGTGTGTGGTGAGTTTAGCTCACCAATCAGGGCCTGGAGGAAGGAATTACTCAGTCTCAGGCTGAGAAGATGTATTGAGTTTATGTAGGTGCTTTAGGTTCATCCAGCTCAAATAACATTTTGTATTTAAATTCCTTCTCCATCAGAGGTTCCTAACTCTTTGGGGTTACTGGAATCCTCTAGCAAGAACTTTTAATAATTACAAAGTCCTGAGCCCCATCTTAGGGTACAGGGGCAGGAAATAGATTTCAAGTTGTTTCACATGATTTTGAAGTAGCCCATCTAACATTAATTTATGAGTTTGCATTTGGGAAATATATCCTTAGAGAATTTCTAAGCAACTTCCCTAGAGTCTTGTCTAACTAATAACCCAAAGTAGATTTGAATACTTACAGTGACTACAAAATTACTACTTTCCTAAGTCCTCCATATTCTTTTGAATAAGCTTGCCTCCATCAAAGAAACCAATAATAAATGAAAATACATGTCTCTCTTCATTGGAATAAATTCTATTACTTGGGGCCATGTAGAATAAATCCAATTCTTAATCCATATAGTAGCTCTTCAACTGTTGTAAGTCATGGCAGTCATTACCATTTTAGTCATTTCTTATTTAGAAAATATCCCTAGTTCTCTAGGCATTTCTTTATGTGACTTGGTTTAAAATCTTCACATTCTCTTTGCTCTTCTCTGAATTTACCTCTGAGATTTTTCCAGGAAGTGTAGTGAGTGTTTAGACTCAACACAGGTCCCAGTAGGGTTGGCTTCATGGGTGTGTAACCAACCTCTGCAATCCCACAGGACCCCCCACATGTTTTGAAAGGCCCTCTGTTTAGTTTACTGCTCTATGGTCATTGACTTCAAATTTGTAATGGTTTTTGAACAAGAGCCCCTGCATTTCCATTTTGCAGTTGGTCACACAAATTATGCAGTCAATCTGTGTCCTGGCTCTGGTGAGATCGGTTGGACAAGCAAGTCATGGTCCATGTGCTCTATAACTAAAGTCGTCTGAATATATGTCATCTGAGCTTGAGCAGCCACCTTACTCTTCACTGCATATTTAGTTTACTACCAGATGTGACTCTGAGATCTGTTTCTACTGCATACCTATGTCTCCTTCATGCTGGGTTTTTTAAAATTATTATTGGAAACAAATAGAAGATGCTATCTTGATTCTAGTTAAGCATGGTCCTAAAAGATTTGGTCCATGTTTCCATACTACTGAGATCTTACATTCTAATCGTGTCATCCAGCGTTGTTGTCCCTCTTTATTGCATGCCACCAGAAGATACTTGCAATCCAGCCTCATAAAGAGATGGTAATATCATAATAGGGAGCATTTTTTAAAATATGAAGAAAAATAGTTTCAATAATTGTGATCAAATTGCTATTGTTGATTTAAAGGGATAATGTCTCTAATTCCAGTAGCAAGAGCATGATCTTTTCTTCTTGTCTAAAGATACTTTGGTAGTTCTTGTTGTTATCAAGAATTGATAATGTATTGCATTGACAACTCACCTCAGAATTGTAATTACTTGATGTTAATATTGAATGTCTGTGTTTCTGTCTACATTGGCAGTGAAGTTCATTTGGGTTGGCACCTCTCCTGTGACCCAATTCCTTTAGCTGATGCCCTAGTATTATGTGAGAGAAGGTATTCTTAAGTGAGGAAGTTATATGAGATTTAGAGATGCACAACCACTTTAAATAAGTTATTTCCAAATTAAACTATTTATTTATTTATTTATTTATTTATTTGAAGTAATCTCTACATCCACTGTGGGGCTCAAACTCACAACACAAGATCAAGAGTTGTGTGCTTTTCTGACTAAGCCAGCCAGGCACCCTGGGTTGAACAATTATTTACTTTTATATTAAGTTCACCATGGAAAGTTTTAAGAAAACTTTTCTAAATATGATGATGTCACTTTTTATCTCAGCCATCTTTATGGTCAGGTGATGAAATATGGATTAGTTTGCTCATCTAATGAATAAAACAATTAGGTTGAATTAAATACTAGAGTGAATAATTATAGTCTGATTAATTAGATTTAAAAATATTTAGAAAATTTATCTATTTCCCAATTTGTTCTGAATAATCATTTACTTAGAAATATAGAAGTGAACACCTCATAAGCCAAGAAACATAATTTTACATTTGGGCTGACTTTTATTTTCTCAAAGAAAGCAATATGCATTAAGGAAGTCTTTTACCCAGTATGTTTTCTGTAGTCTCTCATTGTGCAGTAACAGGTGCAAGAGTGAGTTTATAGTAAGATCGCTGCCCTGGTAGGAACACTTAATTCTATTTTATAGTGTTGGAATAACTTGATAATTGGCTTTACATTTATTATTTTCCCATCATCTCTAAAGTGAGAGGGATATCATGGCCCCTCAGTGAAGTCTCTCTAATCTCCAACATTGCAGTCATTTGTAAATTTGTGAAATGCCTCCAGAGAGATGGGGCAGTATAAATGATTTATATTATTGATTAACTCTGCACATGGAAGGCCTAAACTTAGAAATTAAAAAAAGACAATTCTTCTATTAAGGTTCCATAGTCTGAAGGAATCACACTACTCATATCTCAAGAAGTACTCGGTAGCAGTTAAAACGAAACTTTAAGAAAAGCATATGGGAATTGTGCTCACATGTGTCTATATCTGTATATCTACACATTGAGTCAGTCATTCATCAAGAAGTATTATGTGTGTAGATTTGCCAGATACTGTTGTAGATGTACAGGGTTACAGCAGGAAGCACCATAGACAAATACCTGCCTTTACGTAAGGTTTACACTCTGGGGAAGTGGGAGAGCAGACAGATCAGTAAGATAGTGAGGTAGAATATACTGTGAGCTAAATAAGAAAATGAGATGAAAATATTATTTTCAATTATAGCAAAAACTTAAGCAGCAAATGCATGCGGGGGATCTAGGGAAGGGGATGTCACTTTAAATACTGTGTCCAGAGAATGCCTCATTGCCTACTGAGACAATGACCAAGATCTGCAGGCAGTAGTACATGAGGAAGGCTGCCTGGGGCAGAGCCGACAGAAATGGCAAAGGTCTGGAAGTGGAAGCTCACATGCTGTGTTTGACAAACAGCAAGTAAATCAGCGTTGAAGGAGGTAAGAGCCAGAGGAAGAAAAGAACCAGACACCAAGGGAAGCTGAAACTCATAAAATACATTGGCTAGTTTGAGGACTTCAGCTTTTATTCTGAGTGAGCAATGTTAGGTGACTTGCTACTTAGTAGAATTCCTGTGGCCTTTGGGCTGAGAACAATCTAACCAAAAGCAGAGGCAGCAGACCTGTTAGGAGGCAATCGGATGATACTCCACAGTCGGATCCTATCTTTCTGTAGTTCCAGTGACAGTCAACACCCTACGTTATCTGTATCTTGGTCTTCTAGTATGGAATTTGTTCACTTATTTAGAGCTGTATTATAATTGTTGACTGATACATATTGTTGTGGTTGTTGTTCTAGGTTGAAGTTACATGATTTTGGCTGTTAAAGTACATGTGACCTGAGATGCCTGTTTTCCCTACCTTCATAAACCCAGGACAATCCAGTTCAATCAGACAAGGATTTATTGAGCGCCTGTTTTATGACAGGCACCATTCCTGTTTCTTGGGATACATCAGTGAACAAAAGAGGCAAATATCATTGCCTTCACAGAGCTGCATTCAGAAGGGAGAAAACAGAAAAGTAATGGAAAAATAATGAACACAGTAAATAAGTGATCAAACTTATCATGAGTGAAATTGAGACAAAAATTGAAAATATAGACCAAATCAAGCCTTGGTGTTAATCAGATATTCTGGATATTGAGAAAATGATTTTTTTGTTTTTATTAACATATAATGCATTATTTTCCCTGGAGGTACAGGCTTACACATTTCATAGCACTCATCATAACACATACTCTCCCCAATGTCCATAACCCAGTCACCCTTTCCCTACCCCTCCAACCCCAGCAACCCTCAGTTTCTTTGATGAGATTAAGAGTCTCTTACATTTGGTCTCCATCCTGATGCCATTTTGTTTCATTTTTTCCCTCCCTACCCCCACAGCCCTCGGCCCTGCCTCTCGAATTCCTTATATCAGAGAGATCATGTGATAATTATCTTTCTCTGATTGACTTGTTTCGCTTAGCATGATACCCTCTGTTTCCATCCATGTCATTGCAAATAGCAAGATTTCATTTCTTTTGATGGCTGCATAGTTTTCTGTTGTATATATATATACCACTTCTTCTTTATCCACTCATCTGTTGATGGACATCTAGGTTCTTTCCATAGTTTGGCTATTGTGGACGTTGCTGCTATAAACATTTAGGTGCATGTGCCCCTTGGGATCACTGCATTTGTATCATTAGGGTAAATATCCAATAGTGTGATTTCTGGGTGATACATAGCATTGCGCTATTTTCCACTTTTTGAGGAACCTCCATAATGTTTTCCAGAGTGGCTGTACCAGCTTGCTTTCCCACCAACAGTGTAGGAAGGTTCCCCATTCTCCTCATCCTCACCAACATCTGTTAATTCCTGACTTGTTAATTTTAGCTATTCTGACTGGTGTGAGGTGGTATCTCATTGTGGTTTTGATTTGCATTTCCCTGATGCCGAGCTGTATTGAGCACTTCTTCGTGTGTCTATTGGCCTTTTGGATGTCTTCTTTGCCAAAATGTCTGTTTATGTCTTCTGCCCATTTCTTGATTGGATTATTTGTTCTTTGAGTTTTCTGTTTGATAAGTTCTTTATAGATTTTGGATACTAGCCCTTTATCTCATAGTTCATTTGCAAATATCTTCTCCCATTCTGTCAGTTGTCTTTTGGTTTTGTTGACTGTTTCCTTTGCTGTGCAAAAACTTTTGATCTTGATGAAGTCCCAATTATTCATTTTTGCTTCCCTTGTCTTTGGCGATGTTTCTAAGAGGAAGTTGCTGTGACTCAGGTCAAAGAGGTTCCTGCCTGTGTTCTCCTCAAGGATTTTGATGGATTCCTCTCTCACATTGAGGTCTTTCATCCATTTTGAGTCTATTTTTGTGTGTGGTGTAAGGAAATAGTCCAATTTCATTTTTCTGCATGTGGCTGTCCAATTTTCCCAACACCGTTTATTGAAGAGACTGTCTGTTTTCCATTGGACATTCTTTCCTGCTTTGTCAAAAATTAGTTGACCATAGAGTTGAGGGTCTATTTCTAGGCTGTCTATTCCATTCCATTGACCTATGTGCCTGTTTTTGTGCCAGTACCATACTGTCTGGACGATGACAGCTTTATAATAGATCTTGAAGTCTGGAATTGTGATGCTACCAACTTTGGTTTCTTTTTCAACATTCTTCTGGCTATTCAGGGTCTTTTCTGGTTCCATATAAATTTTAGGATGATTTGTTCCATTTCTTTGAAAAAAAAAATCGATGGTATTTTGATAGGGATTGCATTAAATGTATAGATTGCTTTAGGTAGCATAGACATTTTCACAATATTTGTTCTTCCAGTCCACAAGCATGGCATGTTTTTCCATTTCTTTGTGTCTTTCTCCATTTCTTTCATGAGTACTTTATAGTTTTCTGAGTACAGATTCTTTGCTTCTTTGGTTAGGTTTATTCCTAGGTATCTTACAGTTTTGAGTGCAGTTGTAAATGGGATCAGCTCCTTAATTTCTCTTTCTTCTGTCTTTCTATTGGTGTATAGAAATGCAACTGATTTCTGTGCATTGATTTTATATCCTGACACTTTACTGAATTCTTGTATGAGTTCTAGCAGTTTTGGAGTGGAGTCTTTTGGGTTTTCCACATAAAGTATCATATCATCTTCAAAGAGTGAGAGTTTGACTTCTTCTTTGCTGATTTGTTTCTTTCTGTTGTCTGATTGCTGCAGCTAAGACTTGTAGTATTATGCTGAATAGCAGTGGTGATAGTGAACAGACCTGCCACGTTCCTGACCTTTCTTTGATGCTGGTTGTGATCTCTCCTCTTTTATTCATGATATTATTAATTTGATCCTTTCTCTCTCTCTCTCTCTCTCTCTCTCTTTTTTTTTTTTTGATAAGTCTGACCAGGGTTTTATCAATCTTATTCGTTCTCTCAGAGAACCAACTCTTAGTTTTGTTGATCTGTTCCACTATTCTTTTGGTTTCCTTTTTATTGGTTTCTGCTCAGATCTCTATTATTTTTCGTCTCCTGCTGGGTTGTGTCTTTCTTTGCTGTTCTTTCTCCAGCTACTTTAGGTGTAGGGTTAGTTTGTGTACTTGACACCTTCTCTTGTTTCTTGAAAAAGGCTTGTATTGCTATATACTTTCCTCTCAGGACTGCTTTTGCTTTGTCTCAAAGATTTTGAACAGTTGTGTTTTCATTTTCATTTGTTTCCATGAATTTTTTAAATTTTTCTTTAATTTCCTGGTTGCCCCATAAATTCTTTAGTAGGATGCTCTTTAGCCTCCATGTATTTGCATTCTTTCCACCTTTCCTCTTGTGGTTGAGTTCTAATTTCAAAACATCGTGGTCTAAAAATATACAGGGAATGATCCCAGTCTTTTGGTACTGGTTGAGACCTGATTTGTGACCCAGGATGTGATCTATTCTGTAGAATGTTCTATGTGCACTAGAGAAGAATGTGCATTCTGTTGCTTTGGGATGGAATGTTCTGAATATATGTGATGTCCATCTGGTCCATTGTGTTATTTATGGCCTTTATTTCCTTGTTGATCTTTTGCTTGGATGATCTGTCCATTTCAGTGAGGGGGGTGTTTAAGTCCCCTACTATTATTGTATTATTGTCGATGTGTTACTTTGATTTTGTTATTAATTGGTTTATATAATTGGCTGCTCCCATGTTAGGGGCATAGATATTTAAAATGTTTAGATTTTGTTGGTCAGACCCTTTAAGTATGATATGTGTCCTTCCTACTCTCTCATTATAGTCTTTGGCTTAAAATGTAATTTATCTGATAGAAGGATTGCCGCCCCATCTTCCTTTTTAATGTCCATTGGCATGGTAAATTGTTTTCCATCCCCTCACTTTAAATCTAGAGGTGTCTTTGGGTCTAAAATGAGTTTCTTGTAGACAGCATATTGATGGGTCTTCGTTTTTGCTTTGTTTTGTTTTAATCTTTTTTCATACTTTCTGTCTTTTGATTGGGGTGTTTAGCCCATTTACATTCAGGGTGACTATTGAAAAATAGGAATTTAGTGCTATTATATTGCCTATACGGTGAATGTTACTGTATATTGTCTCTGTTCCTTTCTGGTCTGTTACTTTTAGGCTCTCTCTTTGCTTAAAGGACCACTTTCAATATTTTCTGTAAGGTAAGTTTTGTGTTTTCAAATCCTTTTAATTTTTGTTTGTCCTGGAAGCTTTTTATCTCTTCTTCTAATGACAGGTTAGTTGGATACAGTATTCTTGGCTGCATATTTTTCTTGTTCAGTGTTCTGAGTAAATCATGCCAGTCCTTTCCGGTCTGCTAGGTCCCTGTAGATAGGTCTGTTGCCAATCTTTCTACTGTTGTATGTTACAGACTTCTTGTCTGGAGGTGCTTTCAGGATTTTCTCTTTGTCAGTGAGATTTGTAAGTTTTAGTATTAAATGACAGGGTGTGGACCTATTTTTATTGATTTTGAGGGGGATTCTCTGTACCTTTTGGATATTGATGCTTGCTCTCTGCCAAATTAGGGAAATTCTTGCTTTAATTTGTCCTAATATACCTTATCTCTCTCTCTTTCTTCTTCTTGGATCCCAATTATTCTGATGTTATCTAATTATCTAATATGGTATCACTTACTCTTGAATTCTCTCCCCATGGTCCAGTAGTTGTTTGTCTTTCTTTTGGTCAGCTTCTTTATTCTCTATCATTTGGTCTTCTATGTCACAAATTCTCTCCTCTTGCTCATTTATCCTAGCAGTTAGAGAGTCCATTTTTTTATTGTACCTCATTAATACCTTTTTTAAAAATTTCAACTTGTTTAGATTTTAGTTCTTTTATTTCTCCAGAGATGGATTTTATTTCTCCAGAAAGAGATTCTCTAATATCTTCCATGCTTTTTTTGAGTCCAGCTAGCACCTTGATAATTGTCATTCTGAACTCCAATTTTGACATATTACTAATGTCTGTATTAATTAGGTTACTAGCTGTTGGTACTGCCTTTCTTTCTTTCTTTCTTTCTTTTTTTTTTTTTTTGGTGAGTTTTTCCACCTTGTCATTTTATCCAGGTAAGAATAGATTAATGAAGAGAACAAAATACTAAGAGGGTGGCAACAACCCCAGAAAAATATACACTATCCAAATCAGAATAGACCCAAAACCAGGGGGTAGAAGGAGAAGAAAGGGGGGGAAAAATGTGTGTGTGTGTGTATGTGTATGTGTATGTGTGTGTGTATGTGTGGTCTCTTTCTTTAAAAGAAAGAATATATATATTTATATATATATTCACACACACACAAAAAATTAAGGGTAAACACAATGAAAGGATGGAATATGACTGTAAAGATGAAAATTTAATAAGATTCTAAAAAAGGAATTGATAAGAGAAGAAGTTGTTTGAAAAAAGAAAAAAGGAGGAAAGAGTGTGATCAGGCTGGAGACTAGAACAAAACTATGTGCTAGATTTAGGATATATTCTGATCTATTAGAAGAAGTTGTATCCCAAAATTTTAAAGAAATAAAAAAAAACTATATGTATACAGGAAATAAGATTAAATACAAAGAAGGTATAAAATATGACTATAGAAATGAAAATTTAAAAAAATTAAAAAGGTATTGATAAGATAAAATAGTTTACAAATGTTAAACTAGGAAAGAGGAAAAATTTAAAAATATAATAAGAAAAAAATAAACTTAAAAAATTTAACTTTGAAAGACTGAAGGATCATGGGAAAAAAGCCATGAATTCTATGTGTTGCTTTCCCCACCTCTGGACTTCCACAGTTCTCATTGATGGGTGAACTTGGTCTCAGCTGCATGGTCTTGCTGATCTTCTAGGGGAGGGGCCTGTTGCCATGATTCTCAAATGTCTTTGCCTGAGGCAGAATTGCGAGTCCCTTGCCAGGGGCCAGGCTAAGTAATCTGCTCGCATTTGCTCTCAGAGCTTTTTTCCCTGAATGCTTTCCGTACTGCTTTGGAGAATGGGTATGAAAATAGCAGCCTCCCATTCTCCAGCCCCATAGGAGCTGAGATCTTGGAGCCTGCTCCTCAGTGCACCCTCAGAGAAGAACTGTCAATCCCTCCCATCTCCCCGCTCTCAGGCTGCACTCCGAGCTCACCTGGCCTGTGACCTAGCATTTCTATCTCTGGTGCACGGCCCCATTTGGAGTCTCTAAACCAAGCTGACTCCTGCCCTTCATTCCTGCGCTGGTTCTCCTGGCAGAGAGAGGAAGAAGTCTTCCAGGATCTGCTACTTGTGGGGTCACTGCTCAAAGAACAGTGGTCTGACTGTTCCTCAGATCACGGTTTAAGGTAATCCCAAGCTGAGACCCCACTGCTTGGCTCCATCTCTGCAGCCAGCTTTGCCACTCTAGTACCTGGGAGCTCTGCCACTCTCAGATACCCCTGGTCTTTCATGTGTCCCCATGGGTCCTGAGAGCACACTGTTCCCGTGAGAGCTTCACCTCTGTTTAGCCTCTGGAGCAACATCCCTCACTAGAGCAGACTTATAAAAGTTCCAATTTTGTGCTCTGCTGCTTTCCCGCTTGTGCAGAGCCAGCCCCTCCTCTCTGCAGTCTCTCTTCCTGTCGCTTTGGATTCACTTCTCCACACATCTTACCTTCGGGAAAGTGGTAGATTTTCTGTCCCTAGAATTGGTGCTCTTCTCTTTATCTCCTGTTGAGTTTGTAGGTGTTCAGAATGGTTTGGTAACTATCTAGCTGAATTCTTGGGATCTGATGATGTCTCTGTCTCCTACTCCTATCCCATCTTGCTCCTGATTTATCCCAAGAATATGAAACTTCAAAGAGGTCAGAAAGTTAGTCCTGGGGAGTTCTGGAAGAAGAAGATTTCAGGCAGAGAAAAACAAGCACAGACAGGCAACAGGCAAGCAAAATCTCCAAGGCAGAAACAAGATTGTCAGGTTCAAAGTAGAGCAAGCCAATCGGCATGTCTAGAGCAGAAGGAGCAGTGGAGAATTGGCAGAGTATAAGCTATGAGCAGATGTGAAAGCGAGGTCACGGAGTTGCTCTTGTAGAGACTTTGGATTTTGCTTTGTATAAAATGGAATGCTAAGAGAGAAAGAAGTATGGTCTGACCTGAGCATATCATTCTGGCTTATTGTGCTATACTAGGATACAGGAGGGCAGTCATGAAAGCGGAGAAGCCAGGTAAAACTTTGTTTTAACAGTATAGGTTAGAGATGATGAAGGCTCAGATGAGGATGGTAACAGGAGAGGTGGTGAGAAGTTATTATATTCTGGTTATATTTTGAAGATAGATCCAACAGGATTTGTTCAAGTACTGGATATGGGGTCTGAGACAAAGATAAGAGAACAGTAACAGTTTTGGGCCTGAGAGATTAGAAGGGTAGGGTTGCTATCACCAATGATGTGGAAGATTCTAGCAATAGCATTAGGGAAAATATCAGTCATCTTTCTTGGACAGGATACTCTTGGACATCTAGGTGGAGATGTTTATATGCAGTTAGTATATAAGTCTGGAGTAGGAATGAGGGTTTGTACTGAAGATACACATGAGAGAGTCATCACCTTAGAGTTAACTATGAGTGTCTGAAAATAGAACAAAGGAGAAGACCAATGACTGAGCCCTGAAAATTTTTTCTAAATGTTTTGGGAGAGAAAAGAAAGAAAGAAACAGAGGTGGGGGAGGGAGGGAGGAAGGGAAAGAGAGAGAGAGAATGAGGGCAAGGAAGGGAGGAAGGAAGGGGGAGAAACTGCAAATTGTACTTGATAACTTCTGGGATATCAGTCAAGATCTACTATTTAAATAGGTTAAACTCATTCCATATTGATACTGTCTTTTACCCTTATAACATGAACTTTTTGAATGGATTCAAAGTATACTTAAAAAAAAAATAATGTCACTTTACATGATCACTCCAGTCCCTGGGTGGTGACCATATGGAATGCAGTATTACAGAAAATATGGGGGATGGACATGGGTTTCATGGAGGAAGGAACCCAGTGATGGTACAGTGATGTCTGCCAAGGGAGCAAAACAGCACAAGGATGGCATGAATGCCATGAGATGACTCACCTTGGTCTGTGCAAATCACATAAATGAGAACTTTTATTTGAGGGGTCTAACTTTTGGTGTCAAACTTTCCTTAGGATTACAAACACTGCTTCCCAAGAAATATGCATTTACCTGTGTGCTCTCAGACAAAAATACAGAATGTTTTTGTTTACCCCAGATGTTTACATACATTTTACTCAGACTTTAGGAAGTCATCTATAGACTTTGGTTCTGGAACATATTCTCTACCAAGTCAAAGAGACTTATTAGATTAACAAATTTTCTTTCAAAATTCTATCAGTTTCTATATTAATTAATTTGAAGTTTGGTACACTCTGTTCTATTTAGCATGAGTAGCAAATAGAAATGAAACACAGTTTTTCCACTATTATCATTGTTATAATCACTTCATGGACAAACTTGCCAAGAAAAATTAAAAGTTATTTGCAACTTCATTGCCTTTTTATTGGCCATTGACTTTGTAAACAGAAACTAGCTCAGGCCAAGTGGCTCATGTTTCATACAGTTTCCTGGGTTTAGTGTGCTTATAAAGTCTTTCATTACCAATGTATAAGCGGGACTAACTGAATTGCTCCCCTGAAAGACAGATGGTAATTCCAAACATTACTAAACAGAGCTATATTTCTTTCCTCAAATTTTAAATTTATACATTAGTGATATGAAACTACTCTCAGATTAGCTGAATCCATAGCCTTCTGCCACAGCAAAAAGAGAATAAATAGCCTCTTGTTTAATAGTGATATGATTTTGCCATCAAAAATTAGGCAAGGGATGAGACACATGGAACATTCTGGAATCTAATTACTGCCAGAAAGTGTGCCTTAGTTTTAATTAAACTAAAATAAAACTCGTTGTTGTTTGGCTTTCACATCTACCTAATCTACATTAATTACCTCCGTATAACAAGTCCATCTCTCTGGGTACTCAGGACCCATTTTCAAAACAAATCTTCCTAGTTATTACACTGATATGCCATGGTCTTCAAACTCAAGGATCCATTGGGGGGCCAGTGAGGCTCTTTTAGAGCCTTAGGGGATGATTCGTAGCCAGCTGTTTTGAAATTCCAAATCAAAACATTTCTGCCACACTTTATATAGGGTTCTAAACTCAAATCCTCCTAGAGTAAGGTAACTGTGAGGTTTGTCATGAATGTTGAGCACACAATTTGCCCAACACCATTCAAGATATTATACACTAAGGAGATCAGGCAAGTGAGATCACCAAGCTTCAGCCTGGAAGTTCCAGATTCTATATGTTTAAGTAGATACAAAGCAACTTCTGAAGAAAACAGGCATCTCACTTATAGTTTACAACTGTGAGGAGGGCGGGGATTCGCACAGGTGGGGTTACACGGGCTTTGCAATCTTCATGGTGGGGGCTTAACCTCCATGTCCTATTCTCTTTATAGCTTATATTATAATTAACTTTTAGTTAGCACAGCAGGGTTTGAACTCTAGAGCCCTTCTCAGGAAGTGAGGTTTTATCTTATTTCATTTTTTATTTGGTTAGGGATTCCCAAGTCACTTGTATTTACCAAAAACAAGTAATTTTTGCATTTTAAAATACTTTATCCCAGGAATTAGAAGAGTCCATGGTTAATATAATACTTTGTGAAATATGTACACGCAGACACACACATATATATCACATTTACAGTATGTATATGTGTGTATGTTTATGTTTATATATAAATATACAGATACACATACACATAACACATGTACATGTATCTCACATATATAGTAGTTATCTGTGGAGGTATATGTTTATATACAAATACAAAGATATATGTGCATATCACACATGCACACATATATTGGACGTTCCTTTCATGTGACTGCCCATTGTTAAAACATTTTGTCCTTTGTAGATTCTGTGAAGCTGAAATCCTTTGCATTGTGTTTCCTAAATTTCTTTTTTAAATATATTTTTCCATGTGGAAACAGCCCTTTTAAGCATATTGACAATTGATTCACTGATACAGTTGACTAAATTCAGGTTCTTTAACATTCTTTAGATATTTTATAATTAATAAAGTTGGAATAGTGGGTTATTTAATACAATATCATGTATGGCCAACGAAGAACTGACTGGCTGCTTTCATAAATCCTGAAAGAAGCACAATTCATAGTGCAGTCCTTTTGTTTCCAAAACAGAAGAATAACTCAATTTTAAAGCACCACAGAGGATGCCATACTATTTCAAAGTGATTTACCTTCTCAGTTTTCTCTGCTTTCCAAACTTGTTTTCTTTTCATTTCGAAATGTGGATTTTTAATGAGGGAAAACGTTGCTGGTAGACATTAGTTACAATCATGAGTTATAATAAACTACTTCTGATTTCACTGCATTGGAAATGTATAAGGTGATATCCTGTGACTGAATAATTTTGGGAGGCAGATTTTGTTTTGATTTTGGTTATGGTATCATAAGATCTTTTCCAAGTCTGTAATTTTGACCCTGAAACTAAAATTATGGCTTTGTCAGTTTGTTCAGGCTGCTATAACAAAATATCGCAGACTGGGAAATTTATAAGCAGCAGAAATGTATTCCTCAGGGTTCAGGAGGCTCGAGTCCGACATCCAGGCACTGCCTGATTCAGTCTGGCAAGGGTCTGCATCCTGTCTTTCTGCCATGTCCTCAGGTGGAAAAGGAGGCAAGAGAGCTCTTTGAGATCCATTTTGTAAGGGCACTTACTCCATTCATGTGTGTTCTACCCTCATGACCTAATAGCCTCCCAGAGGCCGGTTCTCCTAATACCATTACAATGAGGGGTAGCATTTCAACATATGAATTTTGGAGGGACATAAACTTTCAATCCAATATTGGCTTCAAAGAAAAAAAGAATTGAGCACCTGGGTGGCTCAGCCATTAGGCATCTGCCTTTGGCTTGGGTCATGATCCCAGGGTTCTGGGATCGAGTCCTGCATGGGGTTCCCTGCTCCACGGGAAGCCTGCTTCTCCCTCTCCCACTCCCCTTGCTTGTGTTCCCTCTCTCAGTGTATCTCTCTATGCCAAAATAAAATATTAAAAAAAGAAAATCTTCACTTTAACATATAGAAATATTTTCAAAGTAAATTTATTCAAAAATTAACCATTGCCCTTGGGTGTATGTGTATGCATAATATAATAAATTCTGAAAGAAACTCAATTTATCTTACAACATTTATATATATATTTACATATAATATAGCATATATTACATATATTATATATTTACATTATTTATTATATGTGTATATATAATAAATTAAATGAATTCAAAACTGATTTTTTAAATGGCTTTTCTGTCAAAGTCATCTTTAGTGACTCTAGTTAAACATCTTTATATTATTATTCTTATTAAAAAATTTATTTTTGTCTTGGTATAGAATTTAACAGTTTTTCAAAGAGGATTTAGATAGAAACCGTGGGAAAGAATAAAATAAAATTTTCATGTCTTTGTTTTGGACATTGCTTACCAGCTGTTTTTGGATAAGCACTCTCCATCTGTTGTATCTATAAATTACATGATTTTTAGGAAATTTGAGGTTTTGAAGGGATACTGTATTTGAGGGGATACTGTATTTGAAGGGATGCTTCATTTTCATATGAGGTTTTAGGAGATACTGTATTTTTATATAGATACTATATTTTATATATTGTATTTTTACATGTTTTATATTTTTGTATTTTATGTATTCTGGTCCATCAAGAATATTTTTGCTTTTATATTTTTGTTGAAGAAATAATTTTAAAATATGGTTCTTCTTCTTAGAAAATGAGATGTACTGATTATATTTGAATCCCTTTCTGATTATCAATGAATTTGTAGAGTTATTCAAGATAATACTGGCACAGGGACACATGGGTGGCTCAGTTGGTTAAGCGGCTGCCTTCAGCTCAGGTCATGATCCCAGTGTCCTGGGATCGAGTCCCACATCGGGCTCCTTGCTTGGCAGGGAGCCTGCTTCTCCCTCTGCCTCTGCCTGCCTCTCTGTCTGCCTGTGCTCACTCGCTCTCTCTCCCTCTCTCTCTCCAACAAATAAATAAATAAAATCTTTAAAATAAAATAATACTGGCACGTATTAGAAAGGAATAAAAAGTCCTGTGATTGTACACAATGTCCATGATTATGTTGGCTGTATCTTTCCCATAGATGATTCCAAAGAAAAAGAGGATCTATTCATTTTGTCCTAAGAAATTATTATTATCTTACCAACTGTTTGATTTAGTCCTCAAATACAATAATTGAACAAACATTTATTAAATTCCTACTGTGAAGCAGATCTTATTCTGAACACAAGAATGAAACATAAAACATTGTCCTTAACCTAAAGAATCTTAACATTTTGAGAGTTGATCATATGGAAACATTAATAACCAATAATAATTCAAAGCAACATATCTTACAAATGACAGATAAGCCAGAAAAACAGTTAAATTATGTAAGAGTTCAGAAAAATGGAAAAGTGAACTAAAATCAGAATGTAGGACTTGAGTTCAAATTTGAAGAGAATCCAGAAGGTAGGTCAAATTTGGGGAAATGCAAGGAATGGGTTAAGAGGGTTCTATGCAAGGAAATAACTGCAGTAAAGGTGTGAATGAACTTTTTATGTCTAACAGAAAGTGACAGAATTATCTTGGCTAGATCAAAGAACATGTGGAAAAGTCACAGGAAAAAAAATGTAGATACTGGCTCTGTAGTATGAGGCCACATTTTGAGGTTAAACTGCAGAAGAACTTGGAAGTCCCCTTAGCCATATTCTGGTTCCTACAAAGCCCTTTTTATTTACTATGAGAAAATAGACAAATCAATGACCTATCCAATATTATATGAAAGACAATAATAAATGCCCTTGTTTTTAATTGATGCGAAAGTTGTCTCTGTTGAATAAAGCAATGATGTGAGCACACATGTGTCCATGTATGCTCAAGCACATGTATTTGAAAGTGATGGTTGGAGTGGTCATTTATCACAATAAAAGTTGCAGCTACCCAGCCAATTAGGGACGAGGAGAGCAAAGACTAGGTAAGGTGTGCTTTGTCTCATTTTGCTCCTGAGACATCCTCCTCTCCTGTGCTAATCAACAGTGACATGTTAAGTCATCCTGAGTGACAATCACAGACCTTTCATTAGAGGAAATGATTGCGCAGCTCAGCAGATTGATGAGCTGATTGGTGTTTCCCCAGAAACTGAGCTCCTCCCCACCAGCCTCCTTTTGACAACATTGCTGAATATTATCAAATATGTATTTAAGCCAATTCAGGGAAAGTGTCTTCACTTGGCAAACAGGTTATGATTGCTTAGAAATTGATGCCAAGAGCAGAATCTAACATATCTCTCCGAATTGTGATAATACTCATCATTCTGAGAATGATGCTCGTTTTTTGGAGTGGTTTCCACTCGCAGTTTGTGCAACAGCATGTGTAGTGTTGAGGGTCAGTTTCCACATTTTGTTAATACATGGAAAGTTGGAAAGTGCAGTCGGTGGACAAAGCACTTTGCTGACTGCCTGGCTAATTAAAAGTGAAATACCAGACTACAGCTTCATTTCAGACCTTGTACTTCCAGTTGTAGGTACCTTTATTTATACCTTTAATTAAAATATGGTTTGCTTTTTTTTTTTTTTTCTATTATCAATTAGTTGACTCTAGCCCTGGAAAAGAGGTTCTCAAACTTGAGCCCCCATTAGAATCACCTGCAGGCCATGTTCAAACACAGAGCACTGGGGTCTATACCTAGGGTGTCTCATTTAATAGGTCTGGGCTGGACCCTGATTTATTTGCAGTTCTAAAAAGTTCCCAGATAATGCTGATGTTGATGGTGATGCTGCTGGTCTGGGGACCAAGAACCAGTGCCTTAAAAAGAAAGGCTATAAAAGACATCTTGCCTGAAGGAGTGACTTTTTGGTGATTGCATTCTGTTGTCCAGATATTCAGCTCTGAGTGTTCCCTTGGAATCTTTCCCAGCTTCCAGTCCTACATGATTCTGACATCTTTCTGGGCATTTTGCTCTTGTACCCGAATAAAGGCTTTATTTCCTGCTTTGCTTTGACTTTCCAGCCATGCCTCATGGTCTCTCTCCATAGGGCAAAGAGGCAATTCTATAACTAGAAAAAGTCTGCCGATAGTGTTTTCTTAGATTGGCTTTCTGATTTGCTATTATTCCGGCACTGATACAATTACAGTGTGCTTAAATTCTCAGTGGCACCAATATTTGTAGAAGCATTCTAAATGTAACTTTGGTCAAACTAATCAGTTCAATCTGTCTTTTTGATGGATGATTCTGCTGTCAAAACACAGATATATTCATTGTCCTCAAAAAACTTAGATATGAATTATGCTGATTAGTCATGATCAGATTGATTCTCAGGATCTTTCTAATCTAAAATGGCCATGCGTGGTCTTAAAGAAAACAACTAAAAACCTGGCTTAGAGCTAGTCTAGCATTTGAAGGCTAAAAGGTAAAATATCATCCTCATTCAAGCTATGTACCTTATCTATATATGTATTCAAAAATATTTTCTTTCGTTCCTTCTACGTGCTATAACACTGCAGTGACCTGAAGAACAAGGTAGGCCCTCTTACAACTCATATTCTCAGGAGGAGAAATACAATGTACAAGGAAATAGGTTAAGAAATCGGATCACTGCAGAGAGCTTAGATGCTACAAAGTAACTAGAAGAGGATAATATGATACAGGAACTGGGGTTGTAGAGTATGTTAGGTAGAAAGTTCTGTGCCTGTCTTTCTGAGGAGGTGGACTTTGGGCTGAGACCTGAATGATACAAAGCAGTCATCCATCTGTATCTCTGTGTATTAATGGTAAAGGTAATGGTGAGGTTTGGAGTGATGGTAAAGGACGAACTTTAGGAAGGTGTTATCAGAAAGTTGCAAATGCTTCGAGTCTGAAAAAGCTGAGGTCTTTTTGCTAAGTAAGAGTGTTTGACGTTCTTTAAAGTACACTAAAGAAACATGGGGAGGTGGCAGTGTCTGCTTTATATTAAAAAAAATTACTCTGATATAGAAGAATGCATTGTATGAGATTAATACTAGACAAGTTAAGAGATGAGTCATCAGGCCTTTGTTTTAGACATTGACCTTGAACTTCCAGGTGAAACCTCTTTAACTAAAAGGTTGCTATGTTATGTCTACCCAAAGGTCTCAGATTGACCATACCAGGAATTTGGCTTTTGCCCTATATAAAACATTGTATAAAACAATGTAAAAAAAAAAATCTAAAGACCATTCTGGTTGAGAAAGGAATTGTCATTTGCTGAGAAATGGCAGTGAACTGGAGGGTTTCAGTGGATCTAGTGAGAAATGGTTAGATTCAATACCTATTCTGAAAGTGAATCTGAAAAAACTGGTTAAAAATGGATTTTGGGGGTAGAGCAAATGCTATTTGTGCTCTGTCCAGATACTCTTTGAGAGCTAGTGAATCACGCTCTAGCTTCTGGGAGTTTGGGCTACCAAGAGGTTACATTGCCTCTCTGTTGATTAACAGTGACTGGGTGATTCCTAGTTCCATGCAAGATCCCATTTTTGCTTTTCCCCAATCTCCTTTCATCTTCTCTCATTCTCTTTCTTCCTACGGCAGTGGTTTTCCAAATATGGTCTTTCATAAAGTAGCATCAACACCATCTGGTAACATGTTAGAACTATAACCTCTCAGATTCCACCTGAGACCTACTTGGAAATTCTGGAGATGGAGTCTAGTATTATTCTAACAAGCCAGGAAGGTGACTCAGATGCATTCTCAAGTTGAGAACCACTACAATAAAGCAGTCCCCCAATAAATCACTTGAACAGGAATTTCCTTTCATGTTCCATTACTGGGAAATGCAACCAAATACAAAGAATGAAGGAAAAATGAGAAATGAGAATGAGTCATACGTTTGTGGCTTGAGCACCTAGCTGAACTATAGTTTGCTTAGCTGAGATGAGAAAAACTTATAGGGGAGCACGATTGGAGAAATCAAACATTCTACTTTGTAGTTGGTTAATATTGAGGTACTTATGAGGCATCCAAGTGGCAACACCAGGAAGGTAATCAATATACAAGTCCAGAATTCATGTGTAAAGTCAGGACTGGGATCTTAAATTTCAGAGCCTTCATTATATGAATATATGGACCTATGAATAGATCCTAGACAGATAAAAAAAATAAAGTAGAAAGAACCTCTAATGTTTGCATGCATTGAAAACTATATACACTAGGTCTGTGTGTTCTTTGTCCAAGATTGTGTAAAATAATCACATTCCAAAACACTGTATATAGAACAGAACAAAAACTAAATGTATTAAGAATATGGCTATCTGTAATGTGTATGTACAAAAGATTAACAGTTTTTACTAATTACTAATTAATTCAAAGTTAATTTGGCTTTAAGGATATATAAATATTTTTTTCATCTGCTAGGTGGAGAGGGCTTCTTATGGAAGATCATACAAATGCACGTGCACACACCCCCCACATGTGATGCCAGAAAAGCAGAGCTTGGTGAGATATCATGAAAGAAATTCTCATCCATGCATCCACATGTGAAATGTGAGGCAGAGAAATACACAAAGATTGAAGCTGGATGATATCTTGGAAATGGCAGTTTTTGCACAAACATATATAAGGATGAAACTATTTCAACGATCATAAGGAAAGTGCTTCATTATGAAGAATTTTTATATTTTTTTATAGTCACATTATTAAAAATTAAATTTAAGTGTGCCCATTAACTCTGTGAATGCCTTAAATACTGTTGCTTCCTTTCTAACATCATTTCTAATTTTCCCTTTAGTCATGAGTTCAATAAGAGAAAGTAAATCTCATGACTAAAAAAACATCATACATCATTTCCAGGATTTTTCATTACTCAAAAAGCCTATTAAAATACCACCCACATTGCACACATGCTAGTCTCAATTGTGTCAATTACTTATGATGCAAAATTTAACCCAGTTTTCAGAAGCAGATTGTTGGAAAAGATTTTCAGTATTTTTCTACTATATAGGGACTAGCACAGGTGAGGCAGAACAGGAAACATGCAAGGATCATTCAGACTAACTCATCTTCCAGGAGTGATTTTTCTGTAGGCAACTTGAATTCTTTTTAGAGTAACATTAGCATGGGGCACCTGGGTGGCTCAGTTGGTTAAACCATTGCCTTTGGCTTGGGTCATGATCCCAGAGTCCCGGGATCAAGTCCTGTATCAGGCTCCGAGCTGCCTGGGGAGTCTGCTTCTCTCTCTGACCTTCTCCTCTCTCGTGTTCTCTCTCACTCTATCAAATAAATAAATTTTTTAAAAAAGTTTAAAAATTTTAAAAAAGAATAATATTAGCATAATATAACATGGTACTTACAAGCATGGTTTCTGAAGTCAGATGTAATAATTTACATCCACCATCCATCAACTATATGACTCTGGACAAGGAAATTGATATCTCTCTGCTCCATTGTCTTGCCTAATAAGTGACAATCTCATTGGGTTATTGTGAGGAATAAACAGTATAAGAGTTGTAAGGCACTTAGTACGTTTCTTAAAACGTAAGAGGTTCTCACCCTTAACTTTATACCCATTGCCCATAGTCTCTCAGCTACAGGAATGCCCAGGCAAATGTATCATTAGATGAGCAGATGTCTATCTACTAAGAACATAAACTTCTGTTAAGACTTCGTATGTTCCTAATTGATGTGGAATAATATAGTCTATTTTTTTAAGTGAAGGAAATTTTATTGTATTGTTTCTAACAAGCATTCAAGCTATGTACCCCTTCATTTTTTAAATCATTTTATAATTAGAATAATCTTATATCTGCTTCTACTGAAATGGTAGAAAGAAGCGAGTCAAGAAACTACATTTTCCTTAACCAGGTATAATAGAACTGGAAATCATCATCTACCCAAGATTGACATTCTGATTCTGTTGTTTGTTTGTTTGTTTTTTAATTTTTAATTTTTTATAAACATATATTTTTATCCCCAGGGGTACAGGTCTGTGAATTGACAGGTTTACACACTTCACAGCACTCACCAAAGCACATACCCTCCCCAATGTCCATAACCCCACCCCCCCTTCTCCCAACACCCCTCCCCCCTTTCTCAGCAACCCTCAGTTTGTTTTGTGAGATTAAGAGTCACTTATGGTTTGTCTCCCTTTCAATCCCATCTTGTTTCATTTATTCTTCTCCTACTCCCGTAACCACACATGTTGCATCACCACTTCCTCATATCAAGGAGATCACATGATAGTTGTCTTTCTCCGCTTGACTTATTTCGCTAAGCATAATAAACTCTAGTTCCATCCACGTTGTCACAAATGGCAAGATTTCATTTCCTTTGATGGCTGCATAGTATTCCATTGTGTATATATACCACATCTTCTTTATCCATTCATCTATTGATGGACATCTAGGTTCTTTCCATAGTTTGGCTATTGTGGACATTGCTGCTAAAAACATTTGGGTGCATGTGCCTATTCGGATCACTACGTTTGTATCTTTAGGGTAAATACCCAGTAGTGCAATTGCTGGGTCATAGGGCAGTTCTATTTTCAACATTTTGAGGAACCTCCATGCTGTTTTCCAGAGAGGTTGCACCAGCTTGCATTCCCACCAACAGTGTAGGAGGGATCCCCTTTCTCTGCATCCTCGCCAGGATTTGTCACCTCCTGACTTGTTAATTTTAGCCATTCTGACTGGTGTGAGGTGATACCTAATTGTGGTTTTGGTTTGTATTTCCCTGATGCCGAGTGATATGGACCACTTTTTTATGTGTCTGTTGGCCATCTGGATGTCTTCTTTGCAGAAATGTCTGTTCATGTCCTCTGCCCATTTCTTGATTGGATTATTTGTTCTTGGGTGTTGAGTTTGCTAAGTTCTTTATAGATTTTGGACACTAGTCCTTTATCTGATACATTGTTTGCAAATATCTTCTCCCATTCTGTCAGTTGTCTTTTGGTTTGGTTAACTGTTTCCTTTGCTGTGCAAAAGCTTTTGATCTTGATAAAATCCCAATAGTTCATTTTTGCCCTTGCTTCCCTTGCCTTTGGCGATGTTCCTAGGAAAATATTGCTGCGACTGAGGTCGAAGAGGTTGCTGCCTGTGTTCTCCTCAAGGATTTTGATGGATTCCTTTCTCACATTGAGGTCCTTCATGCATTTTGAGTCAATTTTCGTGTGTGGTGTAAGGAAATGGTCCAATTTCATTTTTCTGCATGTGGCTGTCCAATTTTCCCAACACCAGTTATTGAAGAGGCTATCTTTTTGCCATTGGACATTCTTTCCTGCTTTGTTGAAGATTAGTTGACCATAGAGTTGAGGGTCTATTTCTGGGCTTTCTATTCTGTTCCAGTGATCTATGTGTCTGTTTTTGTGCCAGTACCATGCTGTCTTGATGATGACAGATTTATAATAGAGCTTGAAGTCCGGAATTGTGATGCCACCAACTTTGGCTTTCTTTTTCAATATTCCTGTGGCTAATCAAGGTCTTTTCTGGTTCCATATAAATTTCAGGATTATTTATTCCATTTTTTTGGAAAAAGATGGATGGTACTTTGATAGGAATTGCATTAAATGTGTAGATTCCTTTAGGTAGCATAGACATTTTCACAGTATTTGTTCTTCCAATCCAGGAGCATGGAACATTTTTCCATTTCTTTGTGTCTTCCTCAATTTCTTTCATGAGTATTTATAATGTTCAAGTATAGATTCTTTGCCTCTTTGGTTAGGATTATTCCTATGTATCTTATGGTTTTGGGTGCAATTGTAAATGGAATTGACTCCTTAATTTCTCTTTCTTCTGTCTTGCTGGTGGTGTAGAAAAATACAACTGATTTCTGTGCATTGATTTTATATCCTGACACTTTACTGAATTCCTGTATAAGTTCTAGCAGTTTTGGAGTGGAGTCTTTGGGGTTTTCCACATACAGTATCATATCATCTGCAAAGAGTGATAGTTTGACTTCTTCTTTGCCGATTTGGATGCCTTTAATTTCCTTTTGTTGTCTGATTGCTGAGGCTAGGACTTCTAGTACTATGTTGAATAGCAGTGGTGATAATGGACATCCCTGCCGTGTTCCTGACCTTAGCAGAAAAGCTTTCAGTTTTTCCATTGAGAATGATATTTGCGGTGGGTTTTTCATAGATGGCTTTGA